>NW_007258889.1:474780-527625 GCF_000164805.1 Carlito syrichta | reverse complement strand
CCGACCCCTTAGCCCACCCCAGTCCACCACCACCCTCAGCCCACTCCCAGTCCTCCCTACCTCCCAGCCCCCAGCCACCCCCAGCCCACCCCCACTCCCTAGCCCACCCCCCCAGCCCACCCCCACTCCCCAGTCCACCCCCACCACCCGGTCTTCTCCCAGCCCACCCCCACCCCTTGACACAACCCCTCCCTCATCCACCCCACCTCCAACCCACCCCACCCTTCATTCCACTCCCCCACTCCTCCATCCGCCCCTGCACCTTCCCTCTTTTCCTGTCCCTCTCGCTTCTCCTTAACCCTCTCCCTGGCCCTCCCCCAAATCCACGTGGTGTCTCTTCTCTGAGCTCCCCCATCACAGGCCTGAGTTCACAGAGCATGGTTTCTGGAGACAGGTCATGGTCCAAGGAGACAGGGGCCATGTGCCCACCGATTACTTGTCCACTGCCTGGTGACCTGGAAAGGGGCTGAGGGCCCGTGTCGATTACTGGGTGGACCCAGCTGGGGCAGCATGGGGGCAGCCTCTCTGCTTTTAGTCCCATAATCCAGACTCTGTCACATGGGACTTTATAGGCTCCAAATACTCCTCATTTGTTTTCTTTTTTTCTTCTTTTTTTTTGAGTTGGAGTCTCACTCTGTCACCCAGACTGGAGTGCAGTGGCCGCTCCTGGCCACCGCAGCCTCGACCTACTGGGCTCCGGTGATCCTTCCGCCTCAGCCTTCCGAGTAGCCGGAATTACAGGCATGCGCTACCACGCCCGGCTGACTTTTTGATTTATTGTAGAGATGAGGTCTCGCTGCCCAGGCGGGTCTCGAACCCGCAGGCTCAGGCAATTCACTCACCTCAGCCTGCCAAAGGAGCGGGATTACAGGCTGAGCCACCAAGCCCGGCTCTCGTTCGTTTTCATAAAGTCTTTCCAGGCTTGGCAAACGTTTCCTCTGAAAACTCCAAAGGATCTCAGGTGTCACCTAGAAGATAAAGGAAGAGATGAGAACCAAGAAAAGGGCAGGGAATTCTATTTTGTTCCTATTTGGACCTGAGAGAAAACTAGCCGGCTTTCCCCCGGGGGCTAAGGGAGCCTGGACATCAGAGAGACAGGGGAGAGGCTCGCGGGAGGCGGGAGCTTGGGGGATGTCGAGTTTGGTTTTTTTTAGAAGTTGTTTATTTATTATTATAAAGATGTGGGGTACAACTCAGGGTTAGGTATACAAACATTGATTATGCAAATATTTGCCAACTGTGTATCTGACAAAGTCCTAACATCTAGAATCTACAAAGAACTCAAACGTGCCGAAAGGAAAAAAACAAATAACCCCTTTAAAAAGTGGGCAAAAGACATGAATAGACACTTCTCAGAGTTTGTTTTAAGAATGATGAGTTTCAGCATCGGTTCTCAGCTGCAGTCCACTCCTTGGTGGGTCACTCTTGCACACATGTGTTCAATGACACTGGTCTCTGCCTCCCCATGGAGAACCAGCTGGCTTAGAAGTGAGTTCAACTAGTTCCCGCCTCGAGCCACTGTCATCTGAGAACTGAGGGTAGGGCCTTCTCAGCTCAGGGGAGGTGCTGTCTCTAAATGCAAGAGGGGCTCGGCTGCGTGGGATGTTGCAAAGAGCGTCCAGTCTAAAGCCAGGCCAGCCTCAGTCTCAAGGCCAGGCCCCATCCGTTAACAGCTACATGATCTTGAGCAAGTCATTGAACCTATCTAAGACTCAAGCTCCTGAGACAGCAAGACCTTCCTCAAATGGCAGTGGTGAGAATTAATGAAGTTACACATCTAGTGCACCTGGGATCGGGCAGAGGCTTGGCCAGCGGAGCCACTGAGTTTTGTCTCTTTCTTATTAACTAGTTGATACTTGCAGTACACATCACAAAGCAGAGTGTACCCACCTCAGGGGCTCGATGTGTGCGACTGTGATGACACCAGAGAAAACAGGTGTGAGGAGCAGTCACGGGCATTGTTGGGACAATGACAGGGCCCTGGCGGGATTGGTTGCTTAGGGGGAGGAGACACCAGGAGGTGGTCTGGGGTTGGGAGGAGGGTAGAGGATCAGTTGCTGGGGGGGTGTTGGAGGAAGGGCTGTCTCCCCACCATTCCCCATACTCAGATTCTGCCATCTGGGGTAGAGACACAACGTGTCTCCCTTGTCCCATTCTGCGCTGGGGCTGGACTTTCTCAGAAGCTCTGAGAGGACAAATATCCAACTTCAGAGGGGCCCTCTCCCTCCTAGAAGTCCCCTGTCCACCTGGGGAAGGCAGGCCAGGGGGAGGGCAGCCAGCCTCCCCGGCAGCAGCCCTCAGAGATCACCATCCCTCCCACCACAGATTCAGCAACACATCTCGGGGTCAGCCATCAGGGGATTTCTGGGTCTCAGAAACGTTCAAGGCACTTTAAGAAAACAAAGACTATTTTATAAGTCCTGCAAATAAAGAAACCATTGGGCTTGTTTAATTCCAGGTTTCCCACTGGATTTGATCACAAGAGTTTAGTTTGGGGCTGGGTGTGGTGGCTCACCCCTGTAATCCCAGCACTTTAGGAGGGCGAGGTGAAAGAACTGCTTGGGCATAGGAGTTCAAGACCAGTTTAGGCAATGTAGCAAGACTTCATCTCTCCAAATAATCAAAAAAGTTAGCTGGGCATGATGGCTCACACCTGTAATACCAGTTCTTTGGGAGGATGAGGAGAGAGGACTGCTTGGGCCCAGGAGTTCAAGACCAGCCTAGGCGATGTAGCAAGACTTCATCTCTACAAATAATTTTTAAAATTAGCTTGGTGTGATGGCATGCACCTGTGGTCCCAGCTACTTAGGAGGCTGAGGCAGAAGGATCATCTGAACCCAGGTGATCGAGTCTGTAGTGAGCTGTGTTCATGCCACTGCACTCCAGTCAGAGTGAGACTCCCCCAGCTCAAAAAAAAAAAATGAGTTTAGTTTGGGATTATTTTATATCTATTAACATCCAGGAAACATACACTGAAAAATCCCAAGGCCTAAAGAACTCAGAAGGGGCTCCAGCTAAGAGCTAGTCTGGGCGAATGCTCTGAGCAAGTGTCTCCTATCCTGGCTTTTTGCACCTCAGTCATGACTGTTTGCTGTGGATTTTGAAGTTTCTTTGTTTTCTTTGTGTTTCTCAGGGAATTCCATCAGGGCTGACAAAGGTCCTTTGGAAAGTTCCAGCATGTGCTAGTCATGCCAAGGGGAACAGAAGGAAGGAACTTGATTTTGTTCCTGTTTGGGCCTGAGAAAAGGCAGGTCCCTGGAGCGGGGAGGGGAGGGCTTGGGGTTGGGGAGCAGTGACAGCAGAGACAGGTGTACAACCCCAGAGCAGAGAAAATGCTGAGCATTTAGGAAGCGTGGATTTTTGAACCTGTCTAAGACTCAGGCTCCTGAGACAGCAAGACCATCCTCAAATGGGGATGATGAGAATTAATGAAGTAGCACGTCTAATGTGCCTGCAACCCAGTAGAGGCTCAGCCAGCGGAGACACCGAGTTTTGTCTCTTTATTATTAGCTAGATGGTTCTTGTAGCACACATCGCAAAGCAGAGGGGCACAGTGTGTGCAATTGTGACGACATCAGAGAAAACAGATGCGACCCTGACCCTCAGTTCTCAGATGACAATGGTTCCAGGAGGGAACTAGTAGGACTCACTTTTAAGTCGGTCACTTCTCCGTGGAGAAGCAGAGGCTGGTGTCATTGAACACAAATGTGGAGAAGCAGAGGCTGGTGTCATTGAACACAAAAGTGACCTATGAAGGAACAGGGCCGTAGTGGAGGATCCTCCGGCTCTGCTGATTTGCGATTCGGAAACTCATCAATCTTAAACTCAGAAAGTCAGTGGGGACCACCCACCATGGTGTCCTCATTCCTTTGCTACCACTTCATTTGTTCTACTCTGAAGACCTCTGGTGAGGAAACGGAGGCCAGAGAGGAGAAATCCCTGGACAGGAACTTGCTGTGCATGGGTGGCTGCTTGCTTTCCAAGACTTTCCTGCTCACAGGAGGTGTCGTCACCACATTCGGCAGGTGCTCTGGGGCCATTTTAGACAACAGGAGATAAGGGTGGGCTCGGGGGTCAGATCCATCCAGACCCTCCAAGGGGCCACATCCAGCCTCACTTGCAGGCCAAGTTACTTCATCCCTCTAAGCCTCAGTTTCCCGTCTGTGAAGCTGGCGAGTGTGGGAAATAAAGCAGGTGGCTCCTGCACAAGTTGTCACCATCCTGGCACAAGGGAGGCCCTGCTACAAGACAAATGAGACCGGAGTGGAGGCCAAGGACACTGACAATAACAATGACAGTTGTTATCCATGGAGCTCATTCCTCAGAGGGAAGATTCAGGCAAGGTTGGCTCAGCCTCCAGCTGGGGACTCCACTGACGGTTTTCATGCGCATACCCAGGAGCTTCTGAGCAGGGGCATATCCTGCCCTGGAAAGTGGGTGCTGGGAGCTTGGCAGGGCATGCTCTGCAACTCCAGGGCAACTTTGAGAGGCCACAATGGAAACCACATGGCTTCTTGCCTGAGTTCTCCTCTAGGGGCTTTCTTTTTTTAGAAGCAGAGTCTCGCTTTGTCATCCAGGCTGAAGCACAGTGATGCAGTAATAGCTAACTGCAGCCTCAAAATCTTGGGCTCAAGTGATTCCCCTGCCTCAGCCTCCCAAGTAACTGACTGGCTAATTTTTTAAATTTCTATAGAGATGGGGTCTCCCGGTATGACCCAGGTTGATCTCAAACTCCTGGCCTCAAGTGATCTTCCTGCCTCGGCTCCATGAGGGGCTTATCCAGAACAAAGGAGATGAGTAGCTCCTGGCCAGTAGGTCCTCATCCTCCACCACAGGGCTGGAGAAAGATGAGTAGAGAGAGGACGTGTGCTTCTCTGCGGCCATAAGAATGCAATTCAGCCTCCTTACTGCCAGCAAGTCCTCCACAACTGACACCTGCCAGCTGTCCTGCCTCCTCACAGACTTCTCCTCACCCTCTGCACAGTAGCCCCAGGAGATAAGTCGCACTTCATCTGAGGCCACATTCGGTCTCACTGCAGGCCTTTGCAGATGCAGAGCTGTGATTGTGCCACTGCACTCCAGCCTGGTCAACAGAGTAAGATACCAACTCAAAAAAAATAAATCACTAAAAGCCAGATAGGCCATGCTAAGAAGGCAAGATTTGGAGCCAGGTCAGCCTCGGTGTGAGTGACTTGGGCAAGTTACTTTCCTTCTCTGAGTCCCAGTTTCCTCATCTGTAGATAGAAGCAACAATTGCTACCTCACATCATTATTGCAAGAAATAAACAAAATGACATGTGGAAAGTCTTTGTGCCTTGCCTGTCATAGGAGACCTTCCCAGCTGTCATGGTGGGCTCAGGAGACTCCGTGTGCTTTCACAGCGGGTCCTTTCCTGTCATGCACCATTCAGCACCTGCCCATCTGGTGATCTGCCTCCAGTGCTAGACTGTGAACCCGTGGGGGCAGAGACTGCATCTGTTCACAATTCTGTTTATTCCCACTAGGTATGCCTGTACTCCTGGCCCTTTGGAAGGTCGAGGCAGGAGGACTGCTTGAGCCCAGGAGTTCAAGAACAGCCAGGACAATATAGGGTGACCTCATCTCTACAAAAAAATTTAAAAATCAGCCAGGCATGGTGGCGCACTCCTGTAGTCCCAGCTGCTCAGGAGGCTGAGAAGGAATGATCGCCTGAGCCTAGGAGGTCAAAGCTGCAGTGAGCAGTGATCATGTCACTGCACTTCATCCTGGGCGACACAGAGAGACTCTGACTCAGAAAAAAAAATGTTGAATGGATGAGTGAGTGATCTGAGGAGAGAATGAAAATAGCTAGACCTCCGATTCGATATATTCCTGAGTAGGTGATGTAGAGGACGTGGCCTTGTCTTACGTTTCCTCGCTGTCTTCAACTTCACATGGTACTGTTTCTCCTGGATTTTTTTTTTCTCATGTGTTGGAAGTTAGGGAAAGGAGAGAGGGAAGAGAAGAAGGAAGAAGGCGATAAAAAAAAGAGCTTTATCATTATTTTTTGCTATGAGGCAAAGGGTTGGTGTTGTGAAGAGGAGGCTTCTGAGTCCCTCTGGGTGTTCTACGCATCTACTTCTTGGTGCACTCAGAGCAGGGAAGGTGCATTCCTGAACATGGTGGTCTGTTTTCCTGGCAAGCTGGGTGTGTGTTTCAGGGGGATGGTGGGAGCCAGGGGCCCCTGTTTATGCCCCGGCGCTTGTTCGGGTCTGCTGACTAAGAGTGTGCACAGACATGACACAGGAACAAGAGAGAGAGAGAGAGAGAGAGAGAGACTCCTGGATTTTATTTTGTGTTGCTGTTGGCTCGTTTCTTGAACGTTCCTTTTGGCTTTAGAAGAATTCCCTCAGACAGCCTCAGCGGTTCTCACTCTAGCAAGAGGAACAGAGAAGGAAATTGATTTTGTTTCTACTCAGACCCGAGGTGGGAGGAGCATCAGGGCAGAGGCCAAGAGGGTCAGTAGCAAACTCCATGTGGGAGGCTCCAAGGGGAGGGACCCAGAGATCAAAGTTCTCGAGATATATGAGTGTTCACATAATAGGGTGTCAAGCCAGAAGGTTTTCAGAGAGCCTCCCTGGCACCCTCATCCCCCACTGTTCCTTCACTCCTTCCTCCCTTTGACAAGCACAGGCCCCAGGCTTCCTGGGGGGAAACTGAGACCCCAGAGAAGAATCCCTGTGTGTGAGATCACCCATCCTATTCTGCTCTCCTGACAAGCCTCTGGGAGTTGCCTGCCTCTGTATTCCTTGGCTGCTCGATAATTGTATGAGGCCATAGAAAGTAGGAAAAAGAGCACCAAGTTGCATTAAAATCTTTGCTTGATCACTTAGAAGCTTTGTGACCTTAGACAAGTTGCTTCACCTCTCCGAGCTAGAGTTTCCTCATCTGTAAATGTGCATAACTATCCCAGCTTTATTGGGTCAGACTTCCTCGATTCGAGTCCTGGCTCCACTGCTTAGGAGCTGTGTGATCCTTTTGGCAAGTCATTTAATCTCTCTAAGCAGGTTTCTTCGTGTGTAAAGTGAAACATGAACAGCATCATGAGGCTGCTGTGAGGATGAACTGAGAAAATATACAGAAAGCATTCAGCACGGTGCCTGTCATATTCTTAAGTGCTCAATAAATGTCAGTTGCTGCCCCATCCTCTTGTGGACAACTGTTCTTGGTCACCAGTTCTTAGAAAAGGGATTCTCTGCCAGGCATGGTGGTTCACAACTGTAATCCCAGCACTTTGGAGGCGGAGGCGAGAGGATTGCCTGAGCCCAGGGGTTCAAGATCAGCCTAGGCAACACAGTGAGACCTCATCTCTACAATAAATCAAAAAATTAGCCAGTGTGGTAGCATGCACCTGTGGTTCCAGCTACTTGAAAGACTGAGGCAGAAGGATTGCCTGAGCCCAGCAGGACAAGGCTGCAGTGGCCGTGAGCATGCCACTGCACTCCAGCCCAGGCAACAGATTGAGACTTCAACTCAACAGAAGAAGAAGAAAGAGGAGGAGGAGAAGGAGAAGAACAAGAAGAAGGAAAAGGAGAAGGAGAAAGAGAAGGAGAAGGAGAAGGAAAAGAAACATTAGTCTAGAGGTCATAACTCGCTCACCCTCATCCCCTTACCTGGGACTTGGTCTTACAAAAATCCTATCCAGGCCAAGTGCAGTGGCTCACGCCTGTAATCCTAGCACTTTGGGAGGTGGAGGTGAGAGAATTGCCTGAGTCCAGGGATCTGAGACCAACCTGGGCAACTTGACGAGACCTTATTTCTACAATAAATCAAAAAATTAGGCAGGTGTGGTGGTGCGCGCCTGTGATTCCAGCTACTTGGAAGGCTAGTCCTCAAGTGTATCACCTGAGCCTGCAAGCTGGGAGCTGACATCCAGAAAGGAGGTGACCAGTGGAATCTGCACTGGCAGGAATGATCGCAGAGACCTCAGCTTCTAGAAGAAGCTGTGCCAGAGGTGGGTGGCAGCGTTAGGTAGAATGTGCTACTGAATCTGCCCCTGCAGATGATGGCAAGGATGGGCTCCCTGGAGCTGCATGGCCTTCAATTCTCTGCAGGTGCTTCCTAGAGATTTTGTGACTTACCTAGCACCCTGGTTTCAGAGTGTGACTTCTTTTTTTATTTATTCATTTTTATTTTTTAGAAATGGTCTTACTCCATTGCCAAGCTAGAAGTACAGTGGTGGAATCTTGCCTCACTGCAGCCTCAGCTTTCTGGGCTCATGCAATCCTCCTGCCTCAGTCTCCCAAGTAGCTGGGACTACACATGTGCACCACCACACCTAGTTATTATTATTATTATTATTATTATTATCATCATCATTATTTACTTTTCAGTAGAGACAGGGTCTTGCTTTGATGCCCAGACTGGTCCCAAACTCCAGCAAGCATCAATCAATCCTCTCATCTCAGCCCCTCAAAGTGCTGGGATTACAGGCATTGAACCACTGCGCCTGGCCTAGAGTCCATCACTTTCAACTGTGCTTCCCATGACCCCCTATTTCACTGAGAGTGACGCCAAGTCCACCTGCTTGCCATATACAGTCCTAAGGGATCTACCCCTTTCCCCTTCACCTCATCTTCCTCCCATTTCCTCCTTCATTCTGCCCCAGTGGCACCAGTCTCCCTGCTCGTCTTGGAGCATGCCACATGGCCTCACCTTGAGGCTTCACACACCTGAGCCCCACACCTGGAGTGTCTCCATCCACACCTGTGTGGTTGCCCCATTGCCCCCTCGCTCTGTCAAGTCTTTGTCCATGTTTCCCCTTTTCAATGCGTCCAATCCTGGCCATCCATGTCACTCCACTGTCCACATCCCGCCAGACACTCACTCCTCCTCCCATCCTTACTTCTTTTTGCATGTATCTCCTTCAAATATATGATTCTTTCTTTCTTTATGACATGTATTGCTGTCCCCTCCCCTCAACTATAAGGTAAGCTCTATACAAGCAGGAATCTTTGTCTCCTGTTCATGGATGTATCCTGAATGCCTAGAACAGTGTCTGGCATAGAAGGAGCTTAATTCATATGTATCCAATAAAGGTTGTTGAATGAATGACATGAGAATCAGGTTGGCTATCTGGTCTACATGAGTACATGAGCCAGAAGACACTGAAAATCTGACTGTGATTGAAATATGGGATTCTAGAAGCTAGAGTAAGTATGGGATTCTAGAAGCATGAGTAAGATAAGAGTTGGCTAGTTTCTGCCAACTGTACTGAAGAGCTAGAGAAAGAGTTATACAGTTGAAGTGCTAAGTTTTTCACTCTATGGACGGTCAGAGGACCAGGGACTTTCCACAGTTATGCTTAAAAAATAGATTTCTTGTAGTTACAAAGTTGAAATCGAAAAAAAAACCCACCTCAACATTGAATTCTCCAAATCACAGCATCAGTTGTAATCACAACTTTGCCAAGTGCTTACACAAATGGCAGAACAAGAAAGAAAGAAGGAGGGGACCCCGCAGAATTGAAGAGCAATCTGTTAGATAATTGAATTGACTCATAGAAGCCCAAATTTCCTGCCTCATCCCACCATGCTGCATTGCCTTCAAAACCATAAAAATGCCAGATCCCAGTGTACCTTGGGAAAGAGGTCAATTAAAAGTCAAAACTTAGAAAAGAAGGTTTACTCATGAGGAGAACTTCAAGGTGTTGCTAATCTACGTTAGCAGAAATATGAAGACTGGCTTTGGGAATGGATTCTAACTTTTTATCTGACAGAGTTCATCTATATAAAGGCCTTCACCAGAGATTGGAAGTCCAGCTGCTAACTGGAGTATCTGGGGGCAGATCCAAATGGTGGTTCTGTTGGGTGACAGAAACTGAACTGTAGCAGCCTATTCTAAATAAAGTCATTTCCAGAAAGTCCTTGCAGTAACAAAGAGGAAGGAATCTGACCAACTAGGGAGATGGATGTAGAAGTGAAGTTATCATGTGGAAACCATTGACTCATTCACCAATTGTGAGAACCCAGAAGACACCATCTCGACTCTGGCTATTAAGAAAGACATAGACAAAGCAGACCACAGCATCTCTGAAAAACGCAGCAACTGTTGTTCTCTGGGAGTGTGGGTGGGAGATGTTAATGTTGAATTAGGCTCCCTGATTTCAGTAAAGAGGTCAAGTAAGAACACTCGAGAGCAGAAGGTCTGGAAAGCACACAGAGAATGAAATCTGCAGGAGTCTGTGATGGTGGCCAAGTGATCATGGTCTCTAGGACCAAAATAGATGAACAGCCCCCCAGGTCCTGATTGAGTCGGGGTTCAGTTTTAAGTAACAGAAACCAATCCCACTTTCTTAACAGAAAGGAATTTAATACCAGATATTTAATACCAGCATAATAGGTGCTTGCAAAATCATTCAAAGACTGGAGGAATGAATTCTATATTGAACCTCTGGGAAGGGCTTCCATATTAGCACAAGAAAATTGGCCCCCAAGGGAACCCTTGGTCTGCTGCAGTCAGAAAGTTTGGGAATCAGAAAACCACTACAGGCCTGTTGGCTGTATAGTACCTGGAAGATCTATAAAAAAAAAATGTGACTTTCCCTCTCTCTCACCCCACTCAACTCATGAACCACAGAGTGCATCTGATTGGAACTATAGCCATAGCTGCAAGGGAGTCTGGAAAGAGAGACGTTTAAGAAGACCAACCTCTTGAATGCAGGCAACCTCACTAGAAAGATGCCGAAACTGATATGAGTCCTGCCACATTCATTACCCTACCCCCTTTAAGTCAGGAAGAGGCATGTCTCAAGCCCCAGAATAGAGAATGACAGCATCCTATTCAATTCCAAAGCCAGAATCAGCTCTTAGACCCAGAGAACTCCAAACAAAGGGACAGCTAGGCATCCTTAAGGAATGTGCCCACCGTAGCATCACAAGCACTCACTGCCCATCTACCTCCTAACCTTCCCTGCAGGAACCTGTGGGCATTTGCCAGAGGAGCTGTGGACTTGGGGAAGCAAAATGCCCAGGACTCTGGGGCTTATTGGGCACTGGCTCCAAACCAACTCTAATCTCTGAAAATAAGAATTATAAGGGGGTCCCCCAGTTAAACTGGAAGCTCATGTGAGCATAGGTTGTATCTGTCATTTGGTTCACTATTCTTTTCTAAGTAGATTCAAAAACTAAATTTTCCAGGCTCCTTTGCTCCTAAGATGAGCTGTGTGATTTAGGCTCTATCAGTCAGTATCACTCATGGGAAACTTGATTTAGAAGGGCTGTGGGCAAACATATGAACTTTGAAACAACTTGGATGGATTTAGAGTCTATCACACTCGGTGATCTATCACAGAAACAAAGAACAGAGCACCACATGTTCTCACTCATAAGCAGATCCTGAACATTTATCAAAATACTGTATGAAAGGGATTGGCAGTAGCGGGATACTGCCAGGGTGGGGGTGGGAGGGACACAACATCAATAAGGGTACCTGACTTCAAACTAGGCAAAGTGGGGACCAAATGGGGCCCAAACTTTATCTGTATACCTAATCCTGAATTGTATACCTAATCCTGAATTGTACCCCAAATCTTTAAGATAAAATCTAAAAAAAGCAAGAAGGGATGTGGGCCAAGAGTGGTAGTTCATGCCTGGACTCCCAGCAACTTGAAAGGCCAAAACAGAAGGATAGCTTGAGCCCAGGAGTTTGGGACCTGCACCTATAGCCCAGCTGCTCAGAAGGCTGAAGCAGAAGGAGTGCCTGAGTCCGGGAGGTGGAGGCTGCCATGAGGCATGATTGTGATTCCACACTCCAGCCTGGGTGACAGAGTGAGACCTTGACTCAAAAAAAAAGAGAAAGATTGGGAAATGTGTTCTCCTTGGGGTGTCCAGCCCCACCAGCATGAGTGGCAGAAGTCATGTGGGTCTGCAGCCCAAACTGTGGAGGCCGTTTCCCCATCCAGAAAGTTCCATCCTGTCTTGATAGGTTCGTGGTCTTGGCAGACCCACTCTGCTGTGTTGCTGGGGGATTATTGGAAATTCCACCTAGACTCTGTCTCTGCAGGACCCCGAATGATCCTTTGTGCTATCTAGAGCGCTTATAGCTCCTTTACTTGTTGAAAGTATCCAGCTTAGCTTCTCCTGGTTGCATTGACAATCTAGCCAACACAGGGGATTAGATGACAAGTGGAATTTTAACCCAAGCCTGCTTCTTATGACCCCAGCAGTACCCTGGGCCAATCCTGGGGTTATTTCTCAGTGTCTGAAATGGACCAAATATAGTCAGTAAATGACTAGCTGATCCATGGGGCAAGAATTATTGTAGTTAAAAGAGCCAACGCCAGTACCTTGGGAGACAGAAGGAAAAGGATTGCCAGAGCCCAGGGATACGAGACCAGTATGAGCAACTTGGTGAGACCTTATCTCTACAATAAATCAAGAAAAATTAGCCACGCATGGTGGTGCACGCCTGTAGTTCCAGCTACTTGGAAGACTGAGGTGGAAGGATCACCTGAGTTCAGCAGATTGAGGCTGCAGTGGCTTTGAGCATGCCACTGCACTACAACTTGGGCAACAGAGTGAGACGCCAACTAAAACAAAAAGGGGAGGGCCAACAATACTACGTCTCTAAGGGAATGACAAAGGCTAGTGCCGCATAAAAAATTTGATACGTTTAGGGCTGGTGGCCGGGCATGGTGGCTCACACCTATAATCACAGCACTTTGGGAGGCCAAAGCAGGAGAATCACTTGAGGCCAAGAGTTTGAGACCAGCCTGGAAAACACAGAGAAACCCCATCTCTCCATATAAAAAACTATATATATAAATTATTCGTGTCCCAGCTGCTCAGGAGGCCAAGCCAGGAGGACCGTTTAAGTCCAGAAGTTCAGGCTGCAGTGAGGCATGATCATGCCACTGCATTCCAGCCTGGGCCACAGAGCAAGACCCTGTCTCTAAAAAATAAAAGAAAATAATAAAAATAGTAAAATAAATAAATTAAGGACTGGTGACTTTTTCAGAAAAACTCTCCAACCATTTTTTTTCTATGTTTTCTAGCCAGCATAGCCATCAACACAGAGGAAGGCTTCTGTGACCCCAAAATATGTGGGACTTCTCCCCACCAGTAAGTAAGTGATCAGTTCTACAGCAGACAGCAGCTGGGTGTCCTCCAATTCAATTCTGACGCTCTCTATCTAGAAAGAGTATCTAAGGTGAGGACTCAGCCCCCAAGACTGCCTCCTCCAACACCAGTCAGTCACCAGTCCAGGCCTCCAGAACTTCTGACCAACTGATTTCAAGTTGGGGGTTCTCACAGCCCCCTCCTTGGGTTTGATTAATTTGCTGGAGAAACAGAGCTCAGGAAAACACGTTTACCCATTTGTTTGTTTGTTTGTTTATGTATTTATTTATTTTTGAGCCAAGATCTCACTCTGTCACTCAGGCTAGAGTACAGTGGCATGCTCACGGCTCACCACAACCTCAAACTCCTGGGTTCAGGTGATCCTTCCATCTCAGCCTCCCGATTAGTTGAGACATAGGCACACACCACAATGCTCAGTTAATTTATTATTTGTTTGTTTATTTATTTATTTACTTATTTCTATTTTTTAGGTAGGATCTCACTATGTTTCCCAGGGTGGTGTCAAACCCCTGGGCTCAAGCTATCCTCCTACCTCGGCCTCCCAAAGTGCTGAGATTACAATGTGAGCTGCTGGGCTCAGCCTATCCATTTATTATAAAGGCTATTGCAAAGCTTACAGATGAAGAGGTGTGTAGGGCAAGGCACAGGGAAAGGGGCATGAGCTCCCATGCCCTCTCTCGGGGCACCACCCTCTGGGAACCTCCACGTGTCCAGTTATCTGGAAGCTCCCAAACACTATCTTTTGGGGTTTTTATGGGGGCTTCATTACATACACGACTGGCAACTGGGTAGAAGCATGATTGGACAAAAAGGATATGACCTAATGCTAATAAACTAAGCGAGAAGTCCAGCAGGGCCTGCCAAGTTTCCTCTTGGCCTCTCTGTGCAGCATTCCTTCCTCTAGATTAGGGGGCAAAATCCACTCTGGAATGAGGGTCTCATGACCCTCCATCAGATTAGAGTCCTGCCTTAGGCAGCTGAAAGGAGAGCGGGAGAAGATAGGGGGATTCCGTCTCTTGAGGCCTTAAGTGTCCCAACATTATAACAAAAGACCAAAACAAGGTCAAGGGGAGTTATGGGCCAGGTCCCGTGGATGTAAACCTATGCACATACATATATCATCACGATATCACAGTGACTCTGGTCAGCACCCATTTTCTTGCCTGTTTTTCCTGTGCAGAATCTCCTCCTGTTCACATCTTTTCCAGGATGTGCAGAGAATCAGACTGGGGACATAGGCGGACAGAGACATTACCCAAATCACATGCGGGGATTGCAGACACCACTGCTGTCACTGCTGGCCACAGACAATGCAGTTCAAATGGTTTATAGTAGTCACTGTGTGTCTCTCAACAAACTCTGTGTCCCTGTCCAGCCTTGTTCCGGCCTTCACGGATTCCACTCAGTCAAATCAAAGTCTTGTGTGGGTGCACCTGATTGGTGGAGCTGTCATGTGCCGACACCCTAGCTGCAAGGGAGGTCGGAAGAGCAAGTTTCTGGAATCTCCCTTGAGGAGCTTCATGCTCAAGATGGAAAATTCTCCAAACAGAGGTGGAGCAAAGATGTAAAATGGTCAATGAGGAAGACAGCAGGCCACAGGAAGAGAACCAGAGAAGAGTGACCAGTTGCACGTCAACAGTGGACCACTAGAGAGATGACCAGACACTCACTGCTCAGGCATCTTAGAGCACCTTAGGCCCAGGGACACCACCTGGTCTGCCTGCTCCCACCTCCATAAACTGTAGAATCTTGACTCTTCCTGAGCGTCTGTGTCCCTTAGTGCCCTAGTATACCCTGATAGAACCCCCCTCAGTGACTTGAGGCCGCCTGTGGCAACTTGTGTTTCCCAAAAGTAACCACGTCAATATATCCCATCACACATGCTAACAAACTCCGTTTACGCTGGAGTCAGCTGACCCTCCCTCACCTCCGTTCCGTCCCTTCTTCACCCCCAAAGAACAAATGGGTCCAAGTCCAAGTTTGATTTGCAGTAGGAAAGCTTTATTAGGAAGTCAAGATCGGGCAAGGAGTGAGGTCACCCCATGCCAGAGAAATGAAGAGAGGTCCCCTCAACCCTGAAGTCATCAAAGCCAGGCAGGGTAGGAGACAGTGGACGGCCAGAGGCACACATGCCAAGTCAGTCCAGTCCCAAATGGGCACCAGGGTTCCTTGCCAGCTCTTCCTGATGGCAGGATCCAACAAGCAGGCTTCATCCGGGGTCTGCCCCTCTGGGGGATGATCAGCTGGGGCTGGGCAGAGGAAGTCCCCAGAGGCTCTAGTATCGCGTAAGGAAGCCTGTGGAGAGATGGAGGGAGGATGAGAGGGAGGAGACAGGACTGTGAGCAGGAGATGGGGGCTGGGACTTGGCTTCCCAAATCCCATGTGGGCACACTGGGAGCAAAAACCCTGGTGCTCAGAGAACCAGAGAATCTTGAGATGAAGGATTCTGGGGTCACCCCACCTAGAAGCCTCTCATCCAATTCCTGAATCTCTCTGGCAGAGGCATCCCCATGTCTGAGGATGGAGAGCTCATGAGGCAGAAAGACGGCCCCAGTCTCACCCCCAGATGAACCCCTATGGCCCTGCAGTGCCGCTGGACACATGAAACTACACCAGACACCCCACAGGAGGACAGCTCCCAGGCACCTCAAGACATCTCTGGTCATGTTTCCCAGCCTTTGACTATGATTCCATATTAAAATGTTTATTCTATAAATATGTCCACAGAAAATTTTCCCTGCCCGAGGGACCACCCCACCTGTGTGTCTCGTTCTTCCAGGTAGATTATTGTGTTCATGATAGATGCTTTTCGGCAGTGGCATCATGGGATGCTTGTGAAGCCAACCTCTGACAGAAACCACCACTCCCTTTTCCACCTGACCCATTGCTGAGCCAGGTCTCTCATCCTTATGATGCCCAAATGAACTGGCTGTGAGGTCCCACAGAGCTGAGCCCCTCATTTCTGAATTGCATGCCCTTGAGTAAATCACCTACTTCTCTGAACCTCATGTTCCTTAGAATGGGGATAGTGGGAGGCATACAAGACAATGCACAAGCCACCTCCTAGGCTACTGAGACGTGGGCCGTGTATAGGCTTGGTCCTGGCCTCATTCAAGGCTGTGTCAAAAATAGCAAACAATTCAGAAAAAAGGGCAGGTCTGTAGACACCTCATGGAGAGTTCCCTAAAATCTAGTTCTAAATCCAGAACATGGATTCCCCAGAAAGGCCCAAAGAGACTCAAAAGGGAGTGAAGTCTTGACTCCCCACCGCGCCTGCTAGAGCTGTGCCTCCCTTCACCCCACAGCCCGGAATTGTTCCTTACCTTTCGATTCGTCATAGTCACCAGACTTTGAGGAAGAAGGATGGGATGACTTCCCACTTCCTCCTCCGTAGCCGCCACCACTTCCTCCTTTGGATGCACTTCCTTCTTCACCTTCACCATAGCTGCCTCCACTTCCTCCCTTGGACCCACTTCCTCCACTGTGGCCACCTCCACTTCCTCCACTGTGGCCACCTCCACTTCCTCCACTGTGGCCACCTCCACTTCCTCCACTGTGGCCACCTCCACTTCCTCCTCCAGAACCACTTCCTCCTCCATAGCCTCCACTTCCTCCTCCAGAACCACTTCCTCCTCCATAGCCTCCACTTCCTCCTCCATAGCCTCCACTTCCTCCTCCATAGCCTCCACTTCCTCCTCCAGAACCACTTCCTCCTCCATAGCCTCCACTTCCTCCTCCATAGCCTCCACTTCCTCCCTTGGATCCTCTTCCCTGACTTCCACCTCGAGAGCCACTTCCTCCTTGACCTCCTTGGCCACCTCCAAAGCCAATTTTTCCAGCTCCGGAAGATTCACTGAGAAAGAAAGAAAACACAGAACCGAGTGAGTGCCCCCCGCAAACCTACACAAGGGTGGACCTGGACAGAGTCCAGACCCAAACATGAGTCTTTCTCCTTTCCCTCCTGGGAGGCAGAGGACAGAGTCTGGGTGACACCACAACCGGGATGGTGGCACCTTCTCCTCCCTGGAGCAGGGAGGCAGCCCCTTCTCTCACTGTCAGCATTCTCCTTTCCCAAAGCCCAGATGCACCGAGGATTCCTCCAGGATGAAGACATCCTAACCCATGAGACTCTGTGCACAAGAACCTCCCCAGCAGCCCCCACCCAGAAGGACAGAAGCAGCAAGGGGTTTAAGGGTCCCACCGAATACCAGGACACCTACAAGTCTTCCTGGCCTTCCTCGAGGAGGCTACGGTAGGTCTTGATCTCTTTCTCCAGCCGCGTCTTGATGTGGAGCAGATGGTTGTATTCCTGACTCTGGCACTCCATCTCCTGCCGGATCTCGGCGAGCTGGGCCTCCAGGTTACTGATCTGTTCCTGGAGCATTTGCAGCTGGCCACAGTAGCGGTTCTTTGTATCTTCCAACGTGCTCTCCAGGGCTGATTTCTAGGGGCCGGGAGGGGGTTTTAAGCAGGATGCAGAACCATAGCTTCTCCCTCACCCTCTCCTGGAATCATGCAAAGTCTTCCCATGTCCCACCCTGGCAGCGGGTCCACAGTGGCACCACCAACCTTGCTGAGCTGAGACTGCAGCTCAATCTCCAACTCCTGGACATTGTGCCGGAGCTGGGTCACCTCCTTGGCACTGGACTGCATCTCGTGGCCACTGCTGGACACCTCCTGCTCGATGTGGCTGATCTGCAAACCAAAGGCTCTGTAAGCACCAGCCTGGGCCAGGAGCTTCCACAGGCAAGGATCTGCCCCACCCACCACAATCTTCACCTCCAAGGCCAAGGCTGAGCCAATGCCAAGGACAAGTCACTCTGAGTTCTGGGTGCCCTCCAGTCATGCAGGGGTGACCCACTCTCTCACCAGGACATTGTCTTCCTCTGTCCACACTTTGTCCCAAACCACCTTTCTAACCTTATTAACCTTATTCCAAACTCCCCCCAACTTTACACACACACACACACACACACACACACACACACACACACACACACACAATCTCTCTCTTTCTTTCTCTCTCTCTCTCTCTCTCTCTCACTACGGACTATGCCTTGTGTGCCAGCCTCTGGGCTAGGCACTAGACCCAGAGAGGAAGGAAGCCATAAGAGAGCTCGGTGTAACATGGAAGGCACACCATATCCCTCTGCTAGAACCTAGCACTATACAGCATTGTAGAAAGTCATCCAAGCTCTGCTTTTGCTCATATACACCCAATAAACTGGGAGCTTCTCAAGGGCAACCATCTCAGGGCTCTTTCCTGAGACATCAGTACTTCACATACAGCCTGGCTCTGAGAACCTCCTCTCTAGTGACACTGTGTACAGTGAGTGAAGATGGAGGAACGACAGCTGTGCTGACAGCCAGAGAGGCGGGCGGATGATGGGATGGGAGGTGAGAGAGCAGGGTGGAGGAAGGGAGAGAGACACAGATGTAGGGAGAGGAGGCTGGCTGGACAGCCCATGCCACTCACCTGGGATTCATACTGCTTCTCGATGTCCTCTCGGTTCCTAGCGATGAGGTGCTCGTACTCCTGGCGCATGTCGTTGAGGATCTTGGTGAGATCCTTGCTGGGAGCCACATTGACCTCCACATGGACATCGCCACTGTTCTGCCCAGTCAACTGGCTCATCTCCTGCCAGGGAGAAGGGGAGGTAAGGTCAACGGTGGGCTCCTCTTTGCCGCCTTTCAGCTCTCTCGCTCTGGTCCTCCCAGACACAAAAGGGGCACAGTGGTAAGGTCAAAGCCACCCACATCTCCCTAGGTAGCACTAAGGAGGAGCCAAATGTGTCTGCTCCAAGAATAAGGGGAAAGGTGCCTCCCAGGCAGGGTCCCACAACTCCCCTGCTGTCTGCACTTCCGCCCCCCCCCCGCCCCGCCAAAAGCCATATGCAGCCAGCACCCCACCTCCTGGTGATTCTTCTTAAGGGCCATCAGCTCCTCCTGCAGAGTCTCAAACTGCATCTCCATGTCAGACTTCTCCATGGTCAGGTTGTCCAGCACCTGCCGCAGGCCATTGATGTCGGCCTCCACCCCTTGCCGAAGGCCTTGCTCCATCTCAAACCTGCAGACCAGCCAGGGGTGGAGAACGATTGAGAAGAGAATCAGGCCCCACAGGACCTCCAGAGCCCTGGGGGTGGCAGGGGCCGGGGTAAGGACGGATGACAGGAGTGGGAGAAGGGAGCAGGACTCACTTCATCCTGAAGTCATCCAGCGTCATGCGAGTGTTGTCGATGTCCAGAAGAGTCTTGTTGTTGTTCACTGTCAGGTCCACATTCTGAAAAACAGGGCACATGTGACCCGCTGCTGGGAAGGAAGAGGCCAGATGAAGTCATAGGAGGTGAGGGTTCTGCCCAGGGAGAAGTTCAAGAGGCAGGAGCAGCATCCATGGCGCAGACCCCTCCCAGCCTTCAGCAAGAATGTTCAGGGTGGTCCCATCCATTCATTCAACAAACATGGGAAGATCTGCCGCAAGGATACTGTGGGGTTTAGAGAGGCTGACATACTGCTCCTCAAAGAGTCCGCCATCGACTGCAAAGTCCAAGTGCCCTAATAGAGGTCAAGGAAAGGAGAGGTGGCTCATGGCTGTGGGAGAACAAGAATGACTTCAGGAAGGAGATGGGGTAGAAGAAACAGTACATGCAAAGGCATGCAGGTATGAAAGAAGAGGAACGGGTGAGATCTGTGAAGAGTCAGACCGGGAGCTCCATCAGGGCAGGAACTACGTCTGCCCGTCATTATGTCTGAGGTTGTCACGCACTGAACTGAGTAGATGGATGGGTGGATGGATGGATGGACATGTGGATGGGTGGATAAGTGGATGGGTAAATGGGCAGATGGGTGAGTGAATAGATGAATGGATGGGTGAGTTCGGTGGATAGATAGCTTCCATTCCTAGATTTCCAGGTGTCCTGCATCACTTGAACAACCAGCTTGCATAACTGGATCCAAAACACCTTCAAAGATTGAGACAAGTCTTTATAAGAGCCCAGGAGAAGTTGGAAGGAAGAGAGAGGATTGACTTGGACGAAACCACAAGGAGGTTCTACCTCCAAAGTCCCAGTCTAGCCCAGGCTAACCCAGGCCTCCCCCCATTCCCCCCTGCCCATACTCTGAAAGTTGAGGAAATAGAGATGAAAGCCCAACCGACGCACAGAACAAAGACCCAGTCCCAGAGCCTTGGAATCCAAACACAGGGCGATTTCTGATGAGAGTTTTAAAAAGATGGATTCCCTGGCTATTGTCTGGCTTGGCATCTGGCATTTTATCTTTTTTGGGTGGGGGAAGGGAAGAGGGAATGGGGGGGAGGGTGAGAGAGAGAGAGAGAGAGATTGGAGTTTTCTGCACCTACCTGGTTCTTGATATCATCCATCGTGTCATGGTAATGGGAGTAGCTCCTCTGGGAGACGTCAGATCCCTGCTTTTTATACCAGTCCTGGATCTTACCCTCCAGGGTCTTGTTTTCTTCTTCTAATTTCTGCACCTTATCCAAGTAGGCAGCCAGCCGGGAGTTGAGGTTTTGCATGGCAGACTTCTCATCAGTGGTCAGAATGCCACCATCACTGCCACCAGCACCACCACCGTATCCCACTCCAAAGCCCCCAGACCCACCGCCATAGCCCCCTCCAAAGCCCCCAGACCCACCGCCATAGCCCCCTCCAAAGCCCCCAGACCCACCGCCATAGCCCCCTCCAAAGCCCCCAGACCCACCACCATAGCCCCCTCCAGAAACAGAACCATAACACATGGAGCCACCCCCGAAGCCACCGCTTACGCTACCAGAACTAAACCCGCCCCCAGCTCCCCCGCCATAGCTGGAGCCGAAACCCCCACAGACGCGGGAACTGCCCCCACCATAGCCGCTCGAAGAGCTGAACCGGCCCCCGCCTCCGCCAGCCCCCGAGGAGCTGAGGTGGCTGAAGGAGGACTTCATGCTGCCCCCGCTGCCCCCGCCGCCCCCGCAGCTGCTGCGGGTCCGGTAGGAAGAGGAGAACTGTCTATAGCTCATGGCGGCGCTGGCGGCTCAGGGATGTCAAGTGGTCGTAGCAGTGCTGCGGTTCCTTGGTGCTGGGTACAGAGCCGTCCCCGGGGCCGCCTACTTATACCCCTGGCGGAAGATGGCACACCTGGGTGTGCCCTCGGTTGGTGCCAGCCTCCGCCCGCGGAGGTCTTGAAGGAGGTCTGGGATACAGGAGGCAGCCGGGCTGCCCCAGGCTCAGCGTCCTTTGGTGACTGCCCCGGGGCGGCCCAGCCTCTCTCCATTGTGTCAGGTAATTTGATGACATTAGGCTGTCAGGGGCACCATAAATCAGCTCTGCTGCCACAGGGTGACCTAGATTCTGGAGTCTGGTCTCCAGCTGGCCCTGAGTCGGAGCCCCTTTGGGATAGAAACTCCCAGGAACAGAGTCACCTTTTCCATCCATGATGATTGTGTCTATGCCCCTCCCTGCCACCACCCTGTGCCACTGGGCCGAGTTGGAACTGGAGTACCAAAGAGTTATGAGAGAGGATAGGGAATGCACAGCCCTGCCCTCCCAGGGCCCCTGTGGGATGGGAGGCCAGTCTTTGCTCTCGGGATCCTCAGGTCTTCCTCAGGAGACTGAGGCTCTACCCTCAGGGGACTCCAGTTTGATGAGGTGACAAGTGGCATGTCCAAAAGGAGACACACACAGAGAACGAGCCCATCAGTACTCAAGGATGGCGTGCAGGGTTCACACCAACGGCTAGGAGAAGACAGGGGACCAAATAAGGTGGTGCTAGCACTCGAGGACTTTAGAGCAGGACTGCAAGTGGCCTGGCTGTCCCCTTCTGCAGGCCAAGTGGTGGGTGTGGAACCGACTTTGGGTGAATGCTGACCCTGTACTGAGCCCTAGGAGGATGGATTGTCCTTGCTCCTGGCCGAGACTCTGGATGCCTGTTCCGTCTCCAAGGCCAGGACAGAGCAGCAAGAATGGCCATGGGCCTGGGGCACCACCTGAGCTCGGCTAGTTCCACGCGCACGAGCTGTGTGACTTTGATAAGTTGCTTTACTCTGCTGTGCCTCAGTTACCTCCTCTGTAAAATGACGGCATCAATAGCCTGCTCAGCTCCTAGTGAGACTCACGAGAGACACTCAAGAAGTGTTCAACCCCCTCCAATGACTCAGCCACTAACTCCCTCTCAACTCTGTACCCCCCCAGACCTCAGCCATCAGCTTCCCGTGACCTGCCACCTCCCCCGTGTCCCTCTGAATCCCCCTTCACAGCAGCCAGAATGATCTTTTTAACCCGTGACTGACCACATCACTCCACTCCCAAGATAAGGCCCACATTCCTAGCATTCGGGCCTACCCTGTCTTTCCATCCCTGCTCCATTCCTGCTCCCTCCCTCCTCCCTCCAGGCCCCCCAAAACAAATCATACACACTCCCCCAATGCCCCTCATACCTCGGAGAGCACTCAGCCCTTACAGTTCCCTCCCATTGAAATGTCCCTCTCCATCTTTTCTACATAGAAAACTCCTACTCATCTGTGGCAACCCCTCCATGTGCCTCCTCCTCCGGGAAGCCCTTCTGTGCCCTCCCCCTCTGCACTTTGCTGTTACAGTATCTTGCACTCACCTTTGCAGCTCTCCCAGCAGTGGCAGGAGCTCCTCCGAAACTATGCCTGTTCATCTTGTTCTTGTTCCAGAGCCCAGCACTATGTCCGCTCCAAGGAGGACCCAACCGCCTATGAGATGAGAGAAAGACACCAGTCGTTCCAGAGAGACGCTAAAAGCCAAAAGAGAGCTGAAGGTGAGAAGAAAGAGGCTAGGATGGTCCATGAGGACCTGGAGGAGGTAACGACCTCTGAGCTGAGGTCAAAGGATGCATAAGCAGCATAAGGGACCAGCATTTCTTTTAGGTGATGCTCAGAGACTATGTTAAATAGGAGGAGTTCCTTGTCCTGGCTTAATCTGCTGAAAGTCTCAGGTGGGCACTAGGGCCTCTGTAAAACCCTCCACATATGTCACTCACCCTGTTCAACAGAACAAGAGCCAGCCTGAGACTCAGAACCTTCAGAAAGTAACAATATCTGGTTAGAAGAATTTCTTTACAATATTTCCTTCTAGTTCTGGCAAGTGATTCTGACTTTCCTTTCTTGGCATAATATAGAATTTCCCTTTTAAATATATTTGTTGCAGCTGGACACGGTGGCTCACGCCTATAATCCCAGCCCTTTGAGGCAGAGGCAAGAGGTTTGTCTGAGCTCAGGGGTTCGAGACCAGCCTGAACAACATGGCGAGAAATTGTCTCTACAATAAATGTAAAAAATTAGCAGAGTGTGGTGGCGCATGCCTGTGGTTCCAGCTACTTGGAAGACTGAGGTGAAATGAAAGGTAAGCTAATTTACCAAAATGTTTTTTTGAAACGTTTAAATATGCAATACAAAATTACGTTAAATTAAACAGGGTTGGGCACATTGGCCCACACCTGTAATCCCTGAACTTTGGGAGGCCAAGGCAGGAGGATCACTTGAGGCCAGGTGTTCAAGACCAGCCTGGGCAACATAGCAAGACCTCATCCCTACAAAAAAAAATCAAAAAATTAGCGAGATGTGGTGGCACATGCCTGTAGTCCCAGCTACTCAGGAGGCTGAGGTAGAAGGATCGCCTGAGCCCGGGAGGCCAAGACTATTGTGAGCCATGATCATGCCACTGCACTCACTGCAGTGCAGCCGTACACCCACTGCACTCCAGCCTGGGTGACAGAGGGGGGACTCCAACTCAAAAAATAAATAAATAAAATAGAATAAAAAGTAGACAGGTAGTCCAGGTAATACTGAAGGCATTTTGCGAATGTCTTCTGCACTGGAGACTCTTAGACCAAGGCTAAGGTGTTGGAAAGGCTCTAAACCATCCAGGGTCCCCACAAACTCTGCTGAGAAGCCCAGGATCTGCAGGTGACGTGATCTGAGGCCTGGAAAGCCAACCCGTCTCCATCCCCATGCTGATGCACCACACTGGTTGGGGTGTGAGCCCTGGGTTCTGGGTGTCTGAGCTGGAAGGAGGAGAAGTTGGGCAGAAATGGGGGAGGCGCAGGAGGTAGATCAGCGGACACTTCTGAAATCTGCTCTTGTTGCCATGCTGTGGAATCCTGAGAACAGCTGAGATGCGCCTGACAGGCCAGAGGTCCCAGGCACCCTGACCAGCAGAATCTCTTGACAGATGACCATTTCCAGTCCTGATGCCAAGCCCACCCACCCCCACCCTCACCAGACCCCTCAGCTTCTCCCCTTGCAGCCTAGCTTCCCAAAGCCTCACTCAGCCAGTAAGCGCAGGCTCTGGCCATCAGAATTCCTCCTGGCTGCCCCTGGGGACCACCGTGGGTGAAAGGAGGGGCCCCTTCCCCTGTGGCCTAGCCTCTGTTTCCCCACAAGAAGCCCTCATGCTGTGTTGTCAAGGGCCACAAAGCCAGAGGGCTCCCCAGATGAATGCCCAGCTACTGTCCACATTGATCCTCCTCCCCCTACACCTGGGTTTGTTCGATATCAAGAGGATCCAGCTCCTGTGGACCAGACGGGCAGTGTCAAAGCAGGACACCACCTTTTCCCCTCTCCCCCATTATCTGCCTGGGGACAGCCTGGGCAAGGTGGGGCCAGGGAGGAAGGCAGTCAGCAGCCTTGGCCTGCATGAGTGACTTCTCCTCTGCCTGTGGCATGGCTCACTCTTCTAGCTTCTCAGGGTCAACCCTCAGAGCCCACCTCCCACACCTCCGTGGGACCCTTCCCAAGAATGAACCAGGAACAAGCCCACGTAGCTGAGGGGATCCCAGCACCTGAGACCCCATGAATGTCAGCGCTGCCTCTCTGCAGCCCAGACCCACAGGGCCAGCACCCCAAACACAGGCCCTGCCCTTGGAGATGGATGGAGCAGGAGAGAAGAGGGCTGTGAGGACCCAGACAGAGGGACAGAGCGGGACCAACAGAGGTTCCACCTGCACGGTGTCCCCGGGGGAAGGGGTCCTCCCCTGGGGGCATGGGGACTCGGGGACAGGACAAGGACAGCCTTGCTCTGGCCACAGGAGCCCCACTGCCTGCCTGTGTGCTGCTGCCCACACCCCTCAGGACTCCCATGGCTGTCTGTCATTGAGAGCCGGGCAGGGCCCAGGGAGGGGCCTGAGTCAGCATCAATGGCTGCTGGGAGAGGGAGGGCAAGCGTGAGTCACAGGCCACCCCTCCAAGACCCATCTAGGCAGCAAGCCTCCCACTGGCGCGGGCCCATGGGTACCTGCGCCCATCTGTCAACGCTGGCTTTCTCAGACAATAGGCACTTACCACCACCCCGCCCAGCCAGACCCCGTCAGACCAAGGGGAGGGGAGGCAGTGGCCCTCACGGGAGCCTCCACCTGGGCCCAGGCACCCAGGCTTGTGTCTGCTGGGACACACTTCACAGAGGGCTGAGAGAGCCAGCTTTGCAACCAGACAGGTTTGAGTCAAAAGCCAGATTCTTCCACTTATTTAAGGAAAGTTAAAAAGTCACTTCTCCTCTCTGAACGAGTTTCCTCGCTGTAAATTAGATTCACCTTTTTTGTTTGTTTGTTTTTTATTTTTAGAGGCGGGGTCTTGTCTGTCATCCAGGCTGGAGTACAATGGCACAATTATAGCTCACTGCAGCCTCTGCTTCCTGGGCTCAAGCAATCCTCCCGCTTCAGCCGCCTCAATAGCTGGGACTACAAGCATGAGCCACCATGCCCGGCTAATTGAGTTTTATTTTTATTTTATAGAGACGGGGTCTCACTATGTTGCCCAAGCTGGTCTCAAACTCCTAGCCTCAAGTCATCCTCCCATCTTAGCCTCCCAAAGTACAGTGATTACAGCCATGAGCCACCACCCCCAGCTTGGATTCATCCTTTATTGAGCACCTACTGTGTGCCAAGCATTGTACTGAGAGTTGAGAATAAAAGTAATGAGCAGGACCTTACCTTCTTGGACAGTTATAGGATAAAACAGACCCTTACAAATAAATGTGTAATTCACAACTGAGGTGAGCACCATTGGTGGGGAGGTGGGGAGCACATACTAAGGAGTTTGGCGTGGTCTGGGGAATCAGGTCTCCCTGAGAAAGAGACTCCTGAATAAAAGGTGAGGAGGAGTGAGCCAGGAGGAGGAAAAGGGGATGGACCTCCTGGGGAGGGACACACAGCATGTACCAGTGTTCTGAGGTAGAAAAGAGCAACAAGACTGCTAGGGCAGAAGCCCAGTGTGGCTGAAGGGCAGTCGCTTAAGTCAAGCAAAGCATTTAGGGGGTTTTGTGTTTGTTTTTTTAATTTTTTTTTCCTTTTGAGTCAGGAGTCTCACTCTGTCACTCAGGCTAGAGTTCAACGGCATGTTCAGGGGAGTTCACCGCAGCCTCAAACTCCTGGGCTCAGGTGTTCCTTCTGTCTCACCTCCCCAGTAGCTAGGACTACAGGCATATGCCACCACGCCCAGCTGATTTTTTTTACGTCTTGTACAGATGAGGTCTCACTACGTTACCCAGGCTGGACTCGAACTCCTGGGCTCAAGTGATCCTTCTGCCTCAGCCTCCCAAAGTACTGGGATTACAGACATGAGCCACTGTGCCCGGCCTAATTTTCTTTTAGACTCACTGGGTACAAGTTCAGGTTTGCTACGTGGGTATATTGTGTGATGGTGAGGTTTGGGCTTTTGAACTCATCACCCAAATGGTGAATGTGATACCCACCAAGCAGTTTGTCAACCTTTGCCTCTCCCCTTTTAGGAGTGCACGGTGTCTATTGTTCCCCCTCTTTATGTCCGCATGTTCCCAGTGCTTAGCTCCCACGTATACATGATAACACATGGTATTTGATTTTCTTTTCTTTTCTTTTTTCTTTTTGAGCTGGAGTCTCACTCTGTCGCCCAGACTGGAGTGCAGTGGCCATCCCTCTAGTCTACTGAGTCCCCACTAAGATCAGGACCCTGTGCCAGTGGGGGCTGGAGGAGACACACAGTCTGCAGGATTATGGTTCCTTCCATCAAGGACCCTACAGTGTTGCAGGTGACATCCTCCATGCTTGGTCTGCACTGTCGTGTTTCATCTTTATCAGCTGTTTGATGAGTTAGCTGCTAATTTTAAAATCATTTTACAGGGAGGAGATTGAAGCTGCTGGGCTCCGACGATCCTTCCGCCTCAGCCTTCCAAGGAGCTGGAACTACAGGCACACGCTACCACGCCCGGCTAATTTTTGATTTATTGTAAAGATGAGGTCTCGCCAAGTTGCCCGGGTGGGTCTTGAACCCGCGGGCTCAGGCAGTCCACTCACCTCAGCCTCCCAAAGCCCGGGATGACAGGCTGAGCCACCGAGCCCAGCTGGTTTTCTATTTTTGTGTCACTTCACATAGAATAATGACCTCTAGCTGCATTCGTGCTGCCTCAAAAGACATGATTTTATCTTTTTTTATGGCTGCCAAACAAAAGACTCGGGAGGAAAGAAATAGTCCTGACCCCGTGAGGCTGTAGTGAGGTTTAAGGAGCTAATGTTGGAGACCTGTAAGTATGGGTCCAGCCCACAGCGGGACATCTCCCTGACTGTTGGTGGCACTGTGACTTCCCTTGGACCATCAGGATGATTTGGGTCCCAGCTCTCCCGCTTTTCATAAGCCCGTCCCTCTAGTCTCCTGAGCCCCCGCTAAGATCAGGACCCTGTGCCAGTGGGGGCTGGAGGAGACACACAGTTTGCAGGATTATGGTTCCTTCCATCAAGGACCCTACAGTGTTGCAGGTGACATCCTCCATGCTTGGTCTGCACTGTCATGTTTCATCTTTATCAGCTGTTTGATGAGTTAGTTGCTAATTTTAAAATCATTTTACAGGGAGGAGATTGAAGCTCAGACAGGGTAAGTAGCTTGGCCGCAGTCACAGAGCAGGGCTGGAGCCAGGGCTTGCCCTCCAGTGAGTGGAAGCCATGATGGGCACAGGCTCAGGGCTGCTTCCCTCTGCCCCAAGCCCCACACACTCTCTGGGCCCCTCTCTGCCTTCCTCCTCACGTTATCTCCCTCCCTGTTTGGTATGTTTCAATTCACCCCTATCTCCCTACATCGAAAATAGTAAGCATCAATAAATATCTGTGTGCCAGGTGCAGGGGCTCACGCCTGTAATCCCAACACTTTGAGAGACTGCAGCAAGATGATTGCTTGAGCCCAGGAGTTCAAGACAACCAGCCTGAGCAACATAGCGAGACCTTGACTCTACCAAAAATTTAAAAATTGAGCTAGGCAGAGTGGCTCATGCCTATAGTCCCAGCTACTCGGGAGGTTGAGGCAGAAAGATTGCCTGAGCCTAGGAAAGATTGCCTGAGCCTAGTGGAGTGCCACTGCACTCCAGTTTAAGTGACAGCGTGAGACTCCAACTCAAAAAAATAAATACGTGTAGATAAATGCATGAATGAATGAATGAATGTTCCTCCCTTCCTAGTCCCAGCCCAGTGCTTCCCTATCCTCTTTCACCCTGACTCTGTCTCTCTGACTCTGTGTGTGTCTCATTTCTGTTTCTGTCTCTGGGTGTTTCTTTCTGCCCTTTCCCCCATACCAAGTCATCCCCAAGCTCATCAGAGTACCTCAAAGGAGAAAGGCTCCCTTTCCCAGGCCTGGCCTCACAGGTGACAGTGCTGCAGAAGGAAGCCACCTCGGGACAGCTCAACTCAGCAAATGGCAAAGGAGGTGCAGCTGGACCCTGTTCTGCGTCTGCCTGAGGCCAGACCGCTGCCCTGAAGCCCCCAACATCCTCTTGTCCCCTGGTGGCAGCATCCAAGTTCAGTGAGGTGGGCCAGCCAGGACACCAGCCAGGACATGGGGGCCTCCAGTCCCTGGCATCAGGCCCTCTGGCGCTCCCTCCTCTGACACCTGCCTGGAGGAATACTTGGCTGCGAGGCCCAAGTCAGGTCATCCATGGCCTTGGGGAAGAGCCACCTGCCTGGTCACAGAACCACAAAGAGATACACCACTTGCTGCCTGGAAAGTTCCCTCGACACACCTGAGAGGCTTTCACCACATAAAGAGCTGCCAAAACTGAAGGGGACTGAGAACTTCAAGGTAGATTCCGACCTGTCAAACAAAAGCCTTGGAGTAAGCCAGGAAAAATGCATGCCCACCCAGGGGGACTTTCAGGCGTCCTCCCACACTTGAGAGACCACGGAGCAGGAAGGAAGCCACCCGGGAAGTGGCAGAGCCTGAGACCCGCTGGGCTTGGCCACTTCTCTCTGCAGGAACTGGAGCAAGCCAGTCTCCCTGTGATGAGGAGGTCGAAGAGTCCTCTTCGCTGCTCACCGAGCACTGGCCCATTCTGCGTTCTGGGAGGATGGAGAGAGGCTCGCTCCTTCCAGATTACGTGAGGGAAGCAGAGCCAAAGTGGTCACCTGACCGGCCCAGGACTGGGAGACGCAACCCCCCCTGCCTCCACTAGACGGTGCTATCGAGTCATTTTGCTGGTCTATTGTCTAGTTGAGGAAAGTGGGGGGAGGGCAGCCTCACCATTGTCGGAGAACCCGGGCCCAGGCCTTGAGTTGGGTGCTTGTGACTGCCAGGCCCTGTGGACAAGAGCGCTGGTCCTCAACAGGACCTAGATGTTGGCTCTACCCTTCCCAGACGGCTATGGTTGGGGAGATCCTAGAAGGAGGGGTCCACGTGAGGTCCCAGGGGCAGCTGCGCCGTCTACCCTTTTCCTCTGGGGCCTGGGAGCACAGGATGGGACCACCTCCCCGCGCCACTGCTTAACTCTCGCCTCCTGGATAAGAGCCTATCTTCTGTCCCTTGGCCCTGGCCGCCATCCTTACCCTCAGGCAAGCCCAACTCCCCCACATACTCCCTCCAAACTCAGGCAGAGAAGAAGCTTACCCCACCACACCAAGTCCAAGAATCTCACCTTTCCGCACTCCTCTGAAGCAGCTCTCCTTCGGGGCTGGGAACTTTAACCCGGCACCACCTCCAGGGTAGAGAGGCATTCTAGGTTTCAGGCCCTCTGGTCACTCTTGCCACGTTTTGCTTTCTGTCCAGGGCCATGTGACCTCTCACATGGGGCCCACTCCCCAGATTCTATGACATTCTGAGCAGGATGCTCCGTTGCCCAACTGGGAACCCTGGGGCTGAGCATCCCTAGGGATATCACGAAGCCCCTCCCCACTGGGGTCCTATCACCTCCAGGACCTACAGACTCATCCCTGTTCAATCTCCAGGGAAGCCCCTCAAACCTTCCTCCTCCCTGAGCTGTTCCGTATACTTCTGAAACTCCAGGGTGTCACTTCCAGAATGGCCCACCCTCACCAGGGATCACTCTAGACCAACTCTTCTTGGTGACAAACCTGAGGTTAAAAGACATCGCAAGCCAGGTGTGGTGGTTCAGCACTTTGGGAGGCAGAAGTGAGAGGATTGCCTGAGTCAGGCAACATGCGATATCTCATCTCTACAATAAATTTTTTTAAAAACTTGGTGGACATGGTGGCACATGCCTGTAGTACCAGCTACTTGGAAGGCTGAGTGGGAAGGATCACCTGAGCCTAGCAGGCTGAGGTTGCGGTAGCCGTGAGCATGCCACTGCACTCCAGCCTAGGCAACAGAGTGAGACTCTGACTCAAAAAATAATAATTTTTTTTTTAAAGTCAGGCATGATCGCTCACTCCTGTAATTCCAGCACTTTGGGAGGTGGAGGTGAGAGGATTACCTGAGCCCACGGGTTTGAGACCAGCCTGGGCAACTTGGCAAGACTTCATCGCTACAATAAAATCAAAAAAATTAGCCAGGCGTGATGGCACATGCCTGTGGTTCCAGCTACCTGGAAAGCTGAGGCAGAAGGAAGGACTGGCTGAGCCCAGCAAGTTGAGGCTGCGATAGCCATGAGAGTGCCACTGCACTCCAGTCTGGGCAACAGAGTGAGACTGCAACTAAACAAAAAAAAAAAAGAAGACATTCCAGAGTCTCAGGAATACAAAGCGGCCCTTTTTCCTGGGGTGGAGGTAGAAACAAGAGAAACCACCATCCCTTCATTCCTTTTCCTAGTAACTCACCCTCTTACGCTACCATTTATAGAGCGCTGACCAGGAGCCAAACTCGATGCTAAACTCATTGTCTGCATGAGATCATTTAAGCCTGTGCCAGCCTTAGGGAGTAAAGGTGTTTATTCCCCATCTTGTAAAAGAGGAATGTGGGGCTCAGTATCCTGCCCAAACTCTCCAAGGCAGTTCAGTGGAGGAGCCAGGACTCCAGCGCAAGTCGTCTGACTCCAAAGCCCAGGCTTTTAGGTCTTTTGCCCAAACTACTGCTTTCCTCAATCCCACCCCACCCTGGACTCCCCACAGAAGTTTCCTTCAGGCAGCAAATAAATGGGCTGCTGAAACTGACACATGACTAGCTGACTCTCTTCTGGCTCGGGGTGGTGAGCCCCACCCACCACTGGAACGTTCAACCCTCACTCAGGTGAGGTTCCTGCCCTTCCCAGTCCTTTTCTAGCCCCCAAAAGAGAAGGAAGGTCACTCCCCACCAAGGGGAAGCATCTACAACCTGGCTTTCAAGGTACTTTCTCTCGTGGGCCTCTCGTATCAACCCCAAGAAGCAAGGTTCATTGTTATTGTACAAGAGAAGAAACTGAGTCTCAGACTTCCCGAGGTCACAGCTGACACAGAACAAGGCCAGAGATAGGAACCAGCCTCTGCCCAAAGCCTCTAAAAATGCCCTCAGCATAGATGAGTAGTCACCACACACAAGTAACTCACCCAGTATCACTGACACAGCCCGGCGAATTCTCACAAGCCCAGGAGATCATTATGTCCATTATCCTTATGCCCCTTTTTCAGAAGTGGAAACTGAGGCTGGGGTGATAACCAACTCGCCCAAGCCAACTAACTGCAGGCAGAATTAGACCCAGCTATGGATGCAGGAGCTGATGCAGTAAGAGGGGGACAAGGCCATCAGAGCTTGAGTTCTCACCTTGGGTTCATGGCTCTCCATTGAAGAAGAACTTTAGGGGGCCCATGAGCCCCATGAAATTGTATGCAAATGTGCATGTGCTTACTTGGGAGTGGGGAGGGGGCAGGGGAGAAGATCTATCACTTTCAATATTCTCCAAGGAATCCTTGATCACAAAAATGTTGAGAATCCTCAACCTAGCATATAAAGGTATTCAATATCTGGTGAATGAATGAACAGACACAAGAATGAGTGAGTGAATAAGTGAATGTTCCACCATGCCCTAGGAGACACCAAGTCTGACCTGCCACACACATCCATCTGTGTCTTCCAAGATGGTGAAAGCCATCCCAGGATCTGAGCCCAACCCGCCCCCAGGACCTTTCAGTCCCAGAGGCCACAGCCAGGTGCTCTGACGAGCTCCAGAGATATGCCCCCCCACCCCCATGCCTAACAATGACCAGGCAGAGGCGAGAATTGTGCAACTCAGACAATGAAGTTGTATTGATTGCCAGGAGGGGTGAAGGGTGAGTCAGGCCCGGGCGTGAGGTGCTTGGGGGACAGGAGAGGGGACTCCCCGAGCGGGATCTGTGTTCACACAGGGGGCCTCCTAGGCCTGAGCAGTGCCGGGAAACCTCAGTTCTTGGTGCGGAGGACCTGCTCGTGGGTGGACACCACCTTGCCATCGTGCACATCCATGACCTTGGTGCGGATCTGGCGGCTGGAGGTCACTGGGGAAGAGGAAGAGACAATGCCATGATCAGGAGTGGGAAAACCCAGGTGAGGAACTTGAACTATTCTCCCTGCTGCCCTTGCCCTGATTACGGCCTCACTCCCTGATGTTGCCCAAGTACTGATACCTTCAACACATTTATTTCAGGCTAGGGTTCCCAAAGGTCAGGGACAGAGTTTTCAGGGATGCTTTCTGCAAGGGAGGGAAAGAGGAGCAGGAGAATCCATAAGCTTTCTGAGAGCTCCAGACCCGACTGGTTTCGTCTAAATCTACCCAATGGACAGGTCTTGCTGGGAAAAGCCAAGTGAGGCCCTGTCCCTGGTGCTGATCGCCACAACCATGGGGTCTGCCACAGGCATAGGGTAGTCCAAAGACGTGGACTGCCGCTCCTAGCCCTGAGGAGAGTTTAGAAAATTGCTTCTTCTATCCAATGAAGTTCACAAGGGCTTGGCAAGAACGCCCTCACCAATCTCTCAAGAAGTCCCTAACCCATGCCTAGACCTGCTGGGGTACAGAGGGTGGTCCTGAGCTCAGACTTGAGAAGGAGGAAGGTCTTACCATCCCTGGATGACTGCGAGCCAGAGGAGAACTGGGAGGAGGAGAGGCTGTGAAGACAGAAAGGGGCAGGGCTATTAGACCACGGGGCACAGTGAGCGTGCACTGAGGCAGGGACGGGGGCGAGGGCCGGGACTCACTGGGCGTCCTCGCCCTCCAGAAGGCGGCGGTAAGTGGCGATCTCCTGCTCCAGCCGCGTCTTCACATCCAGAAGGATCTTGTACTCCTGGTTCTGCTGCTCCATCTCGCAGCGCAGCTGGGCCAACTGCTCCTCCACGCTGCTGATCATCTCCTGAATCTGGGCCAGCTGCATGCAGTAGCGGCCTTTGGTCTCCTCCAGGCTGTTCTCCAGGGATGCTTTCTGCAAGGGAGGGAAAGAGGAGCAGGAGAATCCATAAGCAGGGCCCTCCTCTCCCCACTAGCCCCGGCTCCACTCCTGACCCGCCCGGCTGTGTCCCTACCATGCTGAGCTGGGACTGCAACTCAATCTCCAGGTTCTGCACTGTGCGCCGGAGCTCGGAGATCTCGCTCTTGCCACTCTGCACCAGCTCGCTGTTGGTGGCCACCTCGCGGTTCAGCTCCTCCGTCTGCAAGAGAGAAAGAGAGCACTATTCACACCAGAAGGCCCAGAAGGCAGCGGCCTGGGTTCCTGCCACCTCACCTTGGTGAAGACACCCCACCTTGGTAAAGGACACCCACCTTGGAGAAGAACCAGTCCTCGGCATCTTTGCGGTTCTTCTCCGCCATCTTCTCATACTGGTCGCGCATCTCATTCAGAACGCGGCTCAGGTCCACACCAGGCGCCGCGTCCATCTCTACATTGACATCTCCGCCCACCTGGCCTCTCAGAGAATTCATCTCCTGCACAGCCAGAGGACAGTACACAGTCAGGAGTCCCACAGTGGCAGCTCATGGCAGGGGAGTCCCTGGGCCGGTGTTCCTGGCCTAAACATTGCCCTTCCACCATCCCAATTCCATCTCTGCTCTTCCTGCTATTCTTCTTCTTCTTCTTCTTCTTCTTTTTTTAAGAGCTAGGATCTTGCTATATTGCCCAGGCTGGACTTGAACTCCTGGCCTCAAGCAATCCTCCCACCTCAGCCTCCAGAGTAGCTAGGACAATAGGCACACACTACCTTGCCCAGGCTCCCCGCTAATCTTTCAAGCTGGCTTTTCCATTTAGCTCTCACCTCCTCGTGGTTCTTCCTCAGGTAGGCAAGCTCCTCCTTCAGGCTTTCGATCTGCATCTCCAGGTCGGCCCTGGACAGGGTCAGCTCATCCAGCACCCGGCGCAAGCCATTGATGTCGGCCTCCACACTCATGCGCAGGCTCAGCTCAGTCTCATACCTGGAAAGACCCGAGAGAAAAGGAATGAGACACCCATCCCGGCCACACTGAAGGTGTTGTTCTAATCCCCCCGTGACTTATTCCAGAGTGGGCACTCTGTGGGTGGCTGAGGGACTGTCAATTGCTCACAGATCTGAACATTCCTGGGGGTCTGGGAATATGGCGGTTCACCATGATGCAGATGCCCCTCCAGCTTCTGCCAGCCAATAGTGCATGAGGCCTTCAAATATGACTTCCTCCCATACTTCAAGGGTGGAGCAGGAAGTAGGGCACGCCTCTCTTTAAAGCAGCGGTTCACAAACCTGGCTGTGGACCAGCGTCACCCAGGTGACCCGCTACAAATAACTGAATCAGAAGCCCAAAGGTAGGGCCCAGAACCTTATCCCTTGGGGACAAGTACCCCAAGGGGCTTTCGTGCACCATCCTTGCACCGACCAGCTGTATTTGGAAAATGTTGCTCCTGAAATGCCCACTCTGGGGAGACTGCATGTTCCAGGCCTCCACTGCAAACTCACTTGGTGCGGAAGTCATCCGCGGCCAGGCGGGCATTGTCAATCTGCAGGAGGACATTGGCGTTGTCCACAGTGGCCGTGAGGATCTGCAGGATGGGAAGGGACAGGTTGTTTGTCCAATGGACACCACTTCATTGCAACCTGCACTAGGCTTTTGCGTCGTGCTTTTGCCTAAAGCCCCTCTGCCCCACACGCCTTGGCCACAGCAGCCTAAAGGAAAACCCCAGGTGGTCCGGGTCTACCCAGGACTTGGCCAAGTCATGGTCAACAGAGGGGCTAAAAAAAGCTCTGGCCTTGGAATCAAAAGCCCTGGAGTTCTTCTGATCCCAGCTCTGCCACCAACTTGCTACAAAACCTGAGACAGGCTCAGGACTTCAAGCTCCCCGCCTCCAGGTGAGGGGAATGACCTGGGACTTCCTCGTCCCTTTCCTGCTCTGGACCCCCCTCTTTCTCCATCAGCCAACCCTGCCAGGCCTCTGCAGACACACACATTGTTTTCCAAGCCTGCAGGGCACAGTACCTCAAGTGGGACTTCCCAAGACATGAGATCCAGCTGGCAGAGGGGTTAGGAAGGAGGGTTCAGGGGAAGACTTACTGAACCCTGAGCCTGCTGGAATGCCTCTCCTTGTCATCACATTTCCCTGACCCATGAGAGGCGTCAGCAGGGAGAACTTCTGCGTGATGAGGGAGCAGGAGAAGAGGGCTGGGGTCAGAGGGCACGAGACCCCCCGGGCTCCCTCCATGCAGGGCATGTCAGGGGGGCCACACTGAGCATCTCTGTGGGTTTTCCAAGCCCGCCTGGCTGTGGGGAGGGGCCAGTCAGTGCCCAGGCTCATGGGCGGTGGCAGCCACAGCTCAGACTAGTAAACTAATGAGCAGTTTGGGTGTCTCGCCTGGTCCCGTTAAGCCTCACTCCTCCCCTGTGCTGGAAGACAGGCCATTGCTTCCTGTGCTAGAAGGTGGGTGCAGGGCCACTGGCCTCAGCTCTGCCATTAGTTTGCTATGTGACCCTCAGCAAGTCACAGCTTCCCTCAAAGCTACAACTTCTTCCTCTGCATAATATGAGGGCAGAATCACAGAGCTTGCATGGGCTGAGGGTGGAGACCAGAGGACATGAGGAGGTGGGGAAAGGGAGGCCTCCTCTCACTGACTGGTTTTGTTAGGGGCATTCAAGGTCTCAGAAGAAGGGCTCTGGGTGGGGTTCATTCTATACAGAAGTCTAAGGGTGCCAGTGTCTGGGGCATCTCTTGTCCCCAGAAGGAGGTGGTTGGAATTGCATCTCTTGTCCCCAGAGGGAGGTGGCTGCCCTGTCCACGCACCTTGTTCTTCAGGTCCTCGATGGTCTTGAAGTAAGGACTATAGTCTTTGGTCTCTGTGGGCCGCTGCCTCTGATACCAGTCACGGATTTTCACCTCCAGGTCAGTGTTGGCCTCCTCCAGGGCGCGCACCTTGTCCAGGTAGGAGGCCAGGCGGTCGTTGAGGTTCTGCATGGTCACCTTCTCACTGCCCACCAGGAGCCCGTCACCCCCGCCCAAGCCACCGCCGAAGCCACCACCGAAGCCACCGCCGAAGCCGGCACCAAGGCCGCCACCATATCCTCCCCCGAAGCCGCTACCCAGGGCCCCCCCAAAGCTGCTGCTGCTGCTGAAGCCGCCACCATAGCCGCCCCCCAGGCCACAGGCCCCCCCGGAGGAGAAGCGCGAGGAGGAGACAGACAGGCCCCCGTAGGCGCTGGGGGCGCGGTAGGAGCCTCCAGCCAGCACGGAGGAGATGCGGCTGGAGCCGCCTCCGATGCCGCAGGAGCCGCCTCCGATGCTGCAGGAGCCACCTCCAAGGCCGCCGCCGGAGCCCTTCACAGAGCTGGAGGAGGTGAACTGGCGGATGGTGGTGGTCATGGTGCCGAGGAGGGAGGTTTGCAGCGAGTGGTCGGCTGAGAGAAAAGAAAGGTGCTCAGGTGAGCTGGAAAAGGATGCGCGTGCTTTATACTCCCGGGGAGGAGGCGGGCCCTGCAGTTTCCATTCCCCTTGGCTTTCATCACCCACAGCCCGTGCCAACTCCCAGGCAGATCCCTCCTCTCCTCCGTCTCATCATGTCTGTCATATTTTACTGGAAACTCATTGTTTGGGGTGTTTTTGGCTTTCTTGTCCCGCCAGGCGTGATTCACGCGGGGCGGTGCGGGCCTGCGGGCTACACTTTCCCATGGGGCCCTGGGAGCCACAGTCCTCAGGAGCCCATGCCCTGCGCTCCACCAGGGTGACAGAGAGCAAGGCCTCTCTGCACCACAAACCTGCTGACCTGCCATTCCCTATTAATCAGAGGGGCCATTTGTATCCACTTACAGGAAGCACCCCACAATACAGGGGACTGACACCCAGCAGAGGGGCACCGGCACGGCCAGGTCACCTCGGGCACAGATGTGCACCCTCATATCATCAATTAGAGACAAAAAGGTCTTGGGGCCCATCCAGGCCATACCCGCCGGGCTGTTCTAAGGAGCCTGGCACATACCTGAAACATACCTAGCCAGTCAGGTGGCCCAGACTTCCACCCGACACCCCCATTAAAGGTAGCCCTCCCCAACCCCAAACGCAGACCCTAACGTCCTCCCTAAGGGGAGGACCTTACATTGACCACACACCTGTGCATGGGTCCGTGGCCCTCGCTGCTCTGTCTGCCCAGGGGTAGGTGGCCTCACAGGCACAGCCAGAGGCATCAGGAAAGAGCATGGAGTCAGGTGAGTCCTGGCTCTGCCATTGACATCTGTGCGGCCCAGGACTTGGCAATTCTCTGAGCCTCAGCTTTCTCATCCGCAAAGTAGGAACAATACGATGCACTCTGCCTGCTGCAGAAGAGAGAGTCCAAACTGACAACGTATGTGAAAGGGTTTTGTGAACCGAGTGTGGCCCAGTCTGGTGAGCGTTGGTGGAGCCCAGTCTTGGCCCCAAAGTTGATGGAGTGGATGGAGCTGATCCAGCCCCAGGGATTTCTTCAGACCCCCAGGACAGCCCCGCTGTGGGGGGGAAGGCTGACTCAGGTACCCCTTTTGGGTTCCCTGTAGAAATGGCCCAAAAGATGTTGCTAAGAGGAGTGCAGGGCTGTGCCAGGGGTGAGGCCAGAGGGGACATGAGGGTCCCTGACTCCTGAGGCCCTGAGGATCATAGGCCATTTCCAGGAGTCTATTAGGTCCTGCTTTGGTGGTTTGTGTATCAAAACCTCAGCTATCTCCCAGACAACCTCTAAGCGCGCCCCCTTCTGGCCCCCACCCCACTCTCCCATCAGCCCCTCAGCTCGCAGACCCTGGCAGGCATGTAGGGAGGAATGTGGTCGTGTCTGGGGCTGCCTGACACGTCGTATCTCCCTAGACAGGCCCTGACAGCCCCTGCTGGAGGCTCCAACACTCTTCCTAGGATCAACTGCTCCCAGAAGGGAAACAGAGCCCTCCCCACCCTGCCCCCACCTCAACTGTCACCAAAGCAGAAATCAGGGAGCCCTTTTCCCCACCCCCATGGTTTGGGCGCTCAGAGGACAATGCTGAGCCAGACATTTGCGGCTGTGGGCTCCCAGACCTGCCGCGCCAAGGACTCTCTAGGATATGAGTAAGCCGGGCCCCACCCCACTCCACCCACCCTGACAGACACTCCTAATCTCCTTCCAGAGATGGGTCCCCCCCACCCTGGCCCAGGCCTGCACTTTCCCCAGTGAGTGGCAGTAGGGTTCTTTGCGGAGGCACAGATGCTTCTGTGGGGAGGCATGTTGTTGTTGGCTGAGGTTGGGGGGTGGGGAGGTGCTCACTGGAGAGAGACACGGCATCCCGAGGGATCCAGGAACCCGATACCAGCTTCCTCCAGGTCCCCCACCAGCCATCTCCCCCCTCTGTAGAGAGACCAGACCAGCTCTACTGCCCCTTACATTTGGCTCCCTAGGACCCAAAAAAGCCTGCCTCCCTTCTCCTCTTTCTCCTCCTCCTGCTCCTCCTCCTCCTCTTCCTCCTCCTCCTCTTTAAAGATAACAGAGCACCAAAGACAGATAAACCCATGCACCAATCTAAAAAGAATCCTTTGCCGCCCCCACCACCCCTGCCGCACAGACTCTGGAACCCCAGTGCCAATGCAAGTCTGATCTTCTCCCCTCCCCAGAAATGAAACCCTGGTCCAGCCTGCATCCTAAAGCCAACCTCCCTGACCCCTGTAGGCATGGACTCAGTGACCAAGGAGCTGAAAATGGCCCAGTCAGGCAGGGAGCAGAGACTTACAGGACACCATACTCCCATCCCCTCCCTGGTGTTCATGACATTTTAAGGGAAGGCAGCTTTCTGGGCAGCAGGGGATAATGGGTTGGGAGTGAGGGGCTATTGAATAGCCAGTACTGGCTGCTGGGGCCTGGAGTACTCCCACCTCTGGACCCAGAAGTAGGCTCTGTGGGGGTGCCATGACCTGACCCTCCCTCCAGCTTGCCGCTGGAAGAGCCTGAGGCGGGGCCTCTTGTGGTTAGTGAGCCTCCCTGCACAACCCAGAGGAAGGAGACCCATGCCAATCCAAACAGATAAAGCGGCAGGGCCAGGCAGCCCCCCCACAGAACCCGCATTGTGTGCTGAGGGCTGGGTTGGGCACTAAGGTGTGGCATGGTGAGGGAGGAGGAGACAGCCAGGCGGTCCTCAGAGCCCACAGTCTAGTGGAAGAGACTGGCCCTGCCTTTAGGAAGTACCCGGCCTGAAAGGGGAGAAGGGGTACTCATCAAATGACTTAAGACACAAACCAGCAGAAGAAAGGTACAGACCGTCTACACTGGCTTCCCAGGGCTGCCGTAACAAATTAGCACAAATTAGTGGCTTAAAACAACAGAATGTATTCTCTCACAGTTCTGAAGTCCATAATTTCAAACTCGGGGTGTCGTCAGGCCCACACTTCCTGATGTCTCTAGGGGAGAGTCCTTCCTTGCCTCTCCCAGCTCCTGCTGGCTCCTCAAGTTCCTTGACTTACAGCAACAGAGCCACCAACTCTGTCTCCATTTTTACGTGACCTTCATATCTGTGTGTCTCTGTGTATCTTTTCTGTTTCTATAAGACATTCAAGGCGCAGTGGATCACACCCGTACCTCCCAGCACTTTGGGAGGCTGAGGCGGCAGGCTCACTTGAGCCCAGGAGTTCGAGGTCAACCTGAACAACATAGCAAGACCTCATCTCTACAAAAAAAATTTTTTTAATTAGCTGGGCATGGTAGCACGCACCTGTAGTCCCAGCTACTTGGGATTTAAGGAAGGAAGGATCACCTGAGCTCAGGAGTTTGAGACTATGGTGAGCCATGATTATGCTACTGCACTCCAGCTCAGGCGACAGAGTAAGACCCCTCCACTCAAAAAAAAAAAACAAAAAAAAAACTCATTAGATGTTGTGTCTACCTTTATCCAGTATGATCTAATCTTGACCCTTAATCATGTCTGCAAAGACCCTATTTCCAATTAAGGTCACATTCTGATGTTCCAAGTGGACATGTCTGGTGGGGGACACTGTTGAATCCACTATACTGTATAGCAGATGAAGCCATCCAAGGCACAGAGGCAGTAGGGAGAAGTGGGTGGGAAGATGGCTGAGATAAGGTGTGGGCGGGCCCCTCTGGAGGCTTCTGGGAGCAGCCTTTAACCCAACTCATAAGGTGCTGGACACACAAAATTCTCAGGTCCATAATTTTCTCTTGCTTCTTCACAAATAGATATTGCTCTTGAAGAGAGCTCTAGTTTTTTGTTTTGTTTTTTACTTTTCATCTTGAAATAACTTTAGACTTTCAGAAAAAGTTATAAAATTGTCCAAAAGGCCACGCGCAGTGGCTCATACCTGTAAATCCAGCGCTTTGGGAGGCCAAGGTGAGAGGATTGCCTGAGTCCAGGAGTTCAAGACTAGCCTAGCCAGCATAGCAAGACCTGGCCTCTACAAAAATATCAAAAGAGTTATCCAGTTATGGTGGTGCACACCTGTAGTTCCAGCTACTCTGAAGACTGAGGCAGAAGGATCACCTGAGCCCAGTTGGTCGAGGCTGTGATGAGTCGTGATGGGCGGGCCACTACATTCCAGCCTGGATGAGACCCTGACTCAAAAAAAAAAAAAGTACAGAAAGTGTATGTGTACCCTTCACCCAGTTTCTCCTAATATGAACATATTACATAAGCACTGTACAATTTTTAAAACCAGTAAATTAAGATTGAGGTAGGCACAGGGGCTCATACCTATTAATTCCAACACTTTGGGATGCCAAGATGGGAGGATTACTTGAGACCAGGAGTTCAAGACTAACCTGGGCAACATACTGAGATCCTGTTTCTACAAAATAAGTACATCTTTTTAATTAGCTGGACGTAGCCGAGCGCGGTAGCTCACGCCTATAATCCCAGCACTTTGAGAGACCGAGGTGAGAGGATTGCCTGAGCCCAGAAGTTTGAGACCAGCCTGGGCAACTTGGCGAGACCTCATTTCTACAATAAATCAAAAAAATTAGCTGGGCATGGTGGTGCGTGCCTGTAGTAACAGCTACTTGGAAGGCTGAGATGGAAGGATCGCCTGAGCCCAGTAGGTCGAGGCTATGGTGGCCGTGAGCATGCCACTACACTCCAGCCTGGGCAACAGAGTGAGACTCCAACTCAAAGAAAAATAATTAATAAATAAATAAATTAGCTGGACGTGGTTTTGCACCTCTCTAGTCCCACCCACTTGGGACTGCATCCTAAAGCCAACCTCCCTGACCCCTGTAGGCATGGACTCAGTGACCAAGGAGCTGAAAATGGCCCAGTCAGGCAGGGAGCAGAGACTTACAGGACACCACACTCCCATCCCCTCCCTGGTGCTCATGACATTTTAAGGGAAGGCAGCTTTCTGGGCAGCAGGGGATAATGGGTTGGGAGTGAGGGGCTATTGAATAGCCAGTACTGGCTGCTGGGTCTGGAGTACCCCTACCTCTGGACCCAGAAGTAGGCTCTGTGGGGGTGCCATGACCTGACCCTCCCTCTGGCCTGCCGTGGGAGGCTAAGGCTAGAGAATCACATGAGCCCAGGAAGTTGAGGCTGCAGTGAGCTGTGAATGCGCCACTGCACTCCAGCCTACACAACAGTGAGAACCCAACTCAAGAAATAATAATAATAACATCGATATAATACTATTAATTATCTCCAAACTTTCTCAGAATCTCCATCAGTTTTTACACAAATGTCCTTTTCTGTTTCAGGAACCAAATCAACATCTCTACATGGTATTTAGCTGTCTTCTTAGTCTCTTCCAGTGTGAGACAACTCATTCTTTCCTTGTCTTTCACAACCCTGACACTTTTTTTTTTTTTGAGGCAGGGTCTCAATCTGTCCCTCAGGCAGGATCACGGCTCACTGCAGTCTCAAACTCCTGGGCTCAAGGGATCCTCCCACCTCTGCTTCTCAAGTAGCTGGGACTACAAGCATATACGACCAGGCCCAGCTAATTTTTTGAATTTTTTCATAGAGATGAGGTCTTGCTATGTTGCCCAGGCCAGTCTCAAATACTTGAACTCAAGCAATCCTCTTGTGTCAGCCTCCCAAAGTCCTGGTATTATAGGCATAAGCCACCACACCCAGCCTTGACACTTTTAAAGAGTACAGATTATTTTGTAGACTATTCCTCAGTTAGCGTTTTTCTGATGTTTTCTCATGATCAGATTGAGGTTATGCCTTTTGGCAAGACTACAGAAAAGCTGCTGTGTCCTCCTTACGCATCCCATCAGCCTGTAAGAGATGTGCTGTGTGTCTACTGCTGGCGATGTTAGCCTTATTCACTTGGCTCCCACCGAACTTATCAAACAAGTTGAGGAAAGAACTTAGAGACTATGCCAGCATTCTGATTCTCCTTCAACTCTGGCCCACTGATTTTTGCATCCGTCAGTGGAGAGAAAAAGCTCTTGTCACCCCCTGGCTTTAAAAGCCTCATCTGTTCTGGACTCCTTGGGGGACTGTGGTTTTCAGGACAGATTTTTGGAGCATCTGGATCCAGAGAAAAAACTCTTTCTTGCTCCTTCATCCAGTCCCAAAGCAAGACCGGGACTCCTGGAACCCTCTCTATACCCAAAACACTCCCACGCCAGCTTCCCTTGGAGAAATACAAATTTGTCTCTAATCATGGTCCAGAGTCTTCTCCTAAGCCCCCATTAACCTTGGGGGGGAGGAGGGAGCAATCCAGGTAGCCCCACACCCCTCCCTGTCTATGTCACAAATGGGAAGTCTGAGGTCCGGAAAGGCTCATAGTCAAGTGACAAGCCATAGTCCCCTTGGGATTCCTAGACCCCCAGGGCCTGCCCAGAGCCAGGCACCTTCTGGCAGAGTCCCATGCCCACCCCTTCCTTCTCTGGCTTCCAGACCCGCCCCTCCCCACCCCTTCACCCTGCTCAGCTATGTGTCGTGAGCACGCAGTCTCAGAGCTCAGGGTTGTTGCTTGCAGGAGAGTGGGCTGGGCAGTGGGCAGCCTCTGCTGCCAGAAGGGCAGGGCTGGCGCCGGGGCGGGAACCACTGGAGGGCAGGATCGCAGCATGAGAGGCAAGCCAGAGCCTGGAGCACTTCCCGAGGCCCTGGAGTCCCCTTTCCCCTAGAAAGCCCTGCCGCCCGCTGGTTTCCCAGGCCAGCATCCTTTGAGAACCTGGGCTGACAAAGCAGGCAGGCTGAGCCTGTGTTCCGGTGTCCATGGCCTGGTCTGAGACTCCAAGCTGTGCCGCAATGCAAACTGAATAGACTGGCCACTCCACGTTAGAGACAAAGGAGGTTCAAAGGTGGAGGAACACCCTGAGGTCCATAGCAGGGAAGCTGCTCAATCAGAATTCCACCCCAGCCCTGTCCTGTATGGGTCCAAGCCTCACTTTTCTTTTTCTTTTTTTTTTTTTCTGAGTTGGAGTCTCACTCTGTCTCCCAGGTTGGAGTGCAGTGGCATGCTCACAGCCACCACAGCCTCAACCTGCTGGAATCAGGTGATCCTTCTGCCTCAGCCTTCCAAATAGCTGGAACTGCAGGCACGCACCACCATGCCTAGCTAATTTTTTTGACTTATTATAGAGAGGAGGTCTCGCCAAGTTGCTGGCTGATGGAAACTGCCACAGTCACATTTTGTGGGCGCACCCAGCCTAGAGCTGGGCCTACCTGATGAGATCGTGGACAGAGGCCAGGTGAGAAGGAAGGCACCTAGGATCCCAGATGCCATCCTGACAGCACTGGGCGGCTGCAGGGCTCTAGCCGGGGTGATGCTGTCTGGTGTCTCACGAAGGCCACACTGATGCCCACGTGGAACATACTTGGGTGGAGGTGGGAGAGGGTACCAGTAGGGAGGGTTTGCCATTATCCAGGTGAGGGATAATGGTTCCAACCTCTTCTGTCCTGGGAAGTCCCACCCGTCACCTCAGGTCACCTGGCTGTCTCCCCTTCTCAGCCCTCCCCTTCTTTGTGATCTGTGCCTCCAATTGTAGCTTGGGGGCCACAACATGTGTTTCACACAGCACTGCTCTAGCCTGAAGGGGAGACACTGCCATTGCCCATGGGGCTGCCCAGTTCCACAGACTTTCTCTGTTCCATAGGCTGAGGGGAGCCACCAGGTGGGGTGGGTTACACACGGAAGCCTTCTTGGAAAGGGTGCGCTTTGACTCAGATTTTCAAAGAAGGAAGAGCCCTGAAGGGTGGAGTGGGGAGAGGGCGTGGCCGTGGGAACCCCAGCGCCAGCAGTGAGTCGAAGAGTCAGCACCTGGGAGTCAGAATGGCTGTGTCAGGCGTCCTGAGCCCAGGCAGCAGGACAGAGAGAAGGGAAAGAGGGAGGGAGGGTCCCTGGCTAGAAAGAAAAGGTGCAGATTCAGCGTCTGGCAGTGCCCCCCTCCCTCAGACCTGATACCACGTGGGACCAGGGAAGGAGCCTGAACTCTCCTACTGACCCTGGAGAGGACACTGCAGCCCCCCAAGCCTCGGTTTCCTGTCAAATGAGATTAGCGTCAGTTCCTACCCTGTGGGACCATTGAGAGGGGCAATTAAGTAATGGCAAGTAGCCAGCAGGGTGCTGAGCACAGAGGAAAGGTTTGGTCAAAAGTTCCGTTAAATTAATCCCTGGAGTTGGGGGGGGGGGGGGGGGGGGGGGGGGGGGGGGGGTTTAACAAATGGAGGGTGTCAAAGTTCAGCCAAAGACCTTAAGAAGGGAACAGAGGTGTCCAGGATGCTCTGGAGCTCAAGGGCAGGAGAAAGAAGTGGGAGGCAGCACGGAGCTGCTGAGGTCAGTGGCCAGTGATGGGCTGGTGAGTCTGCCGGGCCCTGGCCAGGGTGGAGGCTGTGGGAACCGGACAAGCCTGGAAACCTGACGAGGAAGAGTCAGCTAGCGGGTAGGGGAGGTTTGGGCGTGAGGGGAGAAAGCATGGTAGTTGCCAGTGAAACCCACCTCCTGAGGCTGGAGGCCACACGCTGGCCTTCCCCTGCCTTGGAGTTGGAGGATGGGGAAGCAGTCCCTCTGGTGCTAATGGGATCTTGAGGCTGGAGAGGCCCCACGGGTCACTCAGTCTCGGCCAAGACCTGGTTCCTCTCCTCCCAGCCCTGGCAGTCCATGCAATGGGACAACATTTGCAAAAAAATGACTGTTTCTATGTCCCCCAGTTCCAAAAGATCAAGACTTGCCTCCTGCAAAAGAAAGCTTGGGCAGCTTGGGATACTATAACGCTAAAAGGATAGGGAGCAGGGCGTACTGATGAGCACACTGTGGTTGCCAGCAACAGAAACCCAGCTTGAATGAGTGCCACAAAGAGGTAGTTCATTGATTCATGGACTCTCATCACCAAACAGGGCAGAGGAGGCACAAGCACACCACCAGGAGGAGGCTGGAAAAATGGCTTGAACTCAGTCTTATGTCCAGCAAGGATCAGCTCGAATTTGAAATAGCACCGGAAAGGCTTCTGTGTGGCCTGATGTAGCAAGTGGCTGAAACTCTAGACCTACCCAACAGGCATGACTGCTCAGACCCAGGAGGAAGGGTCTAGTATCAAAAGAAGGGGCACATAGGCCAAGCGTGGTGACTCACATCTGTAATCCCAGGATTTGGGGAGGCCAAGGCAGAAGGATCCCTTGAGGCCAGGAGTTCAAGACCAGCCTGGACATCATAGTGAGACCCCATCTCTAAAAATTAAAATTAGCTGGTCAAGGTGGCTAGCTCAGGAGGCTGAGGTGGGAGGATTGCTTGAGCCCAGGAGTTCGAGATCACAGTGAACTATGATCGCACCGCTGAACTCCAGCCTGGGGAACAGAGCGAGATCTCAACTCTAAAACAACAAAAAAGACACAGATTTGGCACTCACCTTCATGAGCTAAGCAGACCCCCTAATTTATGTCTACCGCAAAAGAGGGTACGGGGTTTATTATAAGGAAGAGGGAGGCAGCCACACCTGACACTCAGCTCTGGGTTCCTGGTAGACAAGACAAGAGGGAATCGTGGTGGAAAAGGAAACTCTCCTTCACTACCAAGGAGGCTCACCTGACTGTCAAGACTGCCCTCTAAGGTCTGAGAAAAATCTGTCTTCAGTGTCCTGAACTCCTGCTCTGTCAGGCACTGTGCTAGTCACTGCCACTGATGTTTTCTCATCTAACCCTAACCACCACCCGGTGGAGAAAATCTACAGCATAGACTCAGAGCAGTGGTGACAGGAATCCTTCCTGGGCCTTTGTCCACAAGGGCTGATGCCTCTGAGGTTTCTGCCTCTCAGCATCTACTTCTCAGCTATGCTGAATGTGTGGGTATCTCAAAAGTGCCAAGGAGCTCTACAAACCTGGTGGCAGGATCAAGACTTGCCTCCTGCAAGCACCAAGCTCCAGCCACCTTTCCTGGGCACTTACTGGCCTGGCTTCCAAGTATCAGCACCAGAGACCTTTGCCTGAAGGCCTGCTCTGGTTGCCAGAGCCCACAAGGCCAACCAAAGTGCTGGGAATGAACACCACTCCCCCTGCCTGAAAGCAACCCCCAATCAGAAACCAACGGGATATAGAGGACAAATATCCCAGCTCCCCCGTCCCTGTTCCCGGCAGAATTCAGCTGCAGTTGTTCATGGTGATAACTTGCCTGATAACACGCCCATAGTAACTTCCCTCTTCTCTGTTTCACATATCCTCTCCCTAAAGGTGATTCATGAGACACCACCCGAAAATCTTCTTACACTTGAACCTTGGTCTCAAGGTATGCTTCTGGGGAATCCAAACTAAGGCACCTGAGTTTTTGAGTTTGAATTAAGCCAGTGGTATGCTGGTAAATGTCTAACAACCAGCTCCTGGAGAGAAGGAGCTGACCCTTGAACAACACTAGGATTAGGGGCACTGACACTCTGCACAGTTGAAAATTCATGCATAATCATGTCTTCCCCAAAAACTTAACTACTAATAGCCTACTGTCAACCAGAAGCCTTACCATAACATAAACATTCGACTGATACTTATTTTGTGTGTTGTATGTATTATTATATACAGTATTCTTAAAATAAGTAAGCTAGAGAAAACAAAATGGGATTAAGAAGATCACAAAGAGGCCAGATGCAGGGCTCACTTTGAGAGGCCAAGGAGGGAGAACAGCTTGAGTCCAGGAGTTCAAGACCAGCCTGGGCAATATAGTGAGACCCCATCTCTACAAAAAACAAAAAATTAGTTGGACATAGTGGCATGCCCTTGTAGTCCCAGCTACGCAGGAGGCTAAGGCAGAAGTATCGCCTGAGCCCAGAAGATCAAGACTACAGGCTACAGCCCATGATCATACCACTGCACTCCAGCCTAGGAAACAGAGGGAAAACCTCAAGTCAAAAAACATAAAAATAAAGCTGGGCACAGTGACTAACTCCTGCAATCCCAGCACTTTGGGAAGTGGAGGAGAGAAGGTTGCCTGAGCCCAGAGGTTCAAGACCAGCCTGGGTAACATGGCAAGACTTCATCTCTACAATAACTCAAAAAAATTAATTGGGCTTGGTGGCACACACCAGTAGTTCCAGTGACTTGGAAGGCTGAGGTGGAAGGATCACCCAAGCCCGGGAAGTTGAGGCTGTGGTAGCCATGAGCATGCTACTGCACTCCAGCCTGAGCCACAGAGTGAGACTCCTACTAAAAAAAAAAAAAAAAAAATTAGCCAGGCGTGGTGGCGTGCATCTGTAATTCCAGTTACTTGAAAGGCTGAGTCAGAAGGATCACCTGAGCTCAGGAAGTTGAGGCTGAGGTAACCATGAGCGTGTCACTGTCCTCCAGCCTGGGCAACAGAATGAGACTGACTCAAACCAAAAAATTACATATTGCATATTATTATATATACATATGCATTTAAAAATTATTGATATAATATATACATATATGTGTATGCATATGTATAGGAAAAAGGAAAAAAATCACAAGGAAGAGAAAATATATTTACTATGCATTAAGTGGAGGTGGATCCTCACGAAGGTCTTCGTCCTTGTCATTCTCACAATGAGTGGGTCAAGGAGGAGAAGGATAGGTCTTGCTGTCTTAGGGATGGTAGAGGTCAAAGAAAATTCACATATAAATAACCTTTGCAGTCCAAACCCATGTTGTTCGAGGGTCAACTACATATACATGAAATTTTATCATGAATTTTTCTAATATAAGGTGTATGTAGCAATTTGCAAATAATATGAAATACTCCTTATTGTAAATTTCATATACTCAATTGAATCTCATAGGATGCTTTTACTTATTTTTACTGAACCCATGTACCTTGTACATTACCAAAGTCTTGCAACTTATGGCTGCAATCGACAAACAAGTATAGTTGTGACACAAATGCTAGTTGAAATGTCTGCTTGTGTTGAAGAGTAAGATAATAATGAAACAGCAGGCCAGATGCAGTGGCTTATGTCTGTAATCTTAGCACTTTGGGAGGCCAAGTTTGGAGGATTGCTTGGGCCCTGATGTTCAAGACAAGCCTGGGCAACATAGCAAGAGCCCAGCTCTCAAAGACAAGTGCCCTAATTTCATTCATCTGTCAGATGTGAGTGATTTCTTTGCTGAATTAGATAATAGGCTTTGTATACTGAAAGACTATTGCCTTAATTTTTTGCTATTCACAACGCAATGGCTGCAGACATGACACACTTTTAAAATTAATTTGCGTTATTGACTTTTCTCCATCACGTTCTTGAGTCTAGACAACCAATAAAACAGTAAACCAAGCCCCAATATGTGGTGTCTATTATTTCCACAGTGTAAACACCCCCACTGTGGCCAGTTTCAAGGAACCAGTGTGAAGTCACTAAGCATGGAGCTGGACAATGATGTGTGGTAGCACATTATTACAGCGTATGTCCACCATGTAGATAGAATAGCCATAAGTCACCTCAAGGGCAGAGGATTAGTATGAGTTAAGCAGTCCCCCCAATGTATGCCTACTGCAAAAAGGGGTATGGGGGTTCATTATAGGGAAACGTAACATGTAGTAAAATAATTTCCTGACTCATCCCATTTCACAGGTAAAGACATTGAGACTCAGGGAAGATGAGTGACTTACATAAGCATGCACCACTAGTAAGTAGGTGGGGTGTCAGAATACCCCTATCCTCTGCATGGGTCTTCCTGATGGTCCCTGTCTTCGTTTGACTTGATCAGGTTTGCAGAGAAGGTGAGTTCTAGCAGTGGGTCACAGTGAGTTCAGCCCAAATCCACTTAGAAGCTGCTCCAAGCCAGGTGTTGTGCTGGGCTCAGGGTGAGGGAAGGCAGGAAGAGAGTGGGTGGCCCCCACAAGCTGAGAGCCCAGATGAGCAGGAGAGGAAGCAGCGCCCATAGGCCAACCAGCCTTCACCAGACATCCAGAGCACAGCCTGACCCCAGGGAGTTCAGGGGAGCCTGGAGGGTGGGGGGAATTCAGGTCTGTGCTGCCTCCTTATCTGGCCTTCATTCAAGGGACCCTGACATCCAGGTTCTGTTCATTGTTCTCTGGACAGCCGTGATCCCAGCCCCTACCACGGAAGAGGAGGGAGGGGGAGACACCAGCCAAAGCCTGACTGTTGAGAAAGTGCTTGACCACCGTGGGCACTGCCCGCACCATGCACTAGAGGCACTCTAGGAGAAGGACATGCATACCATTCCCCATGTTGGTGTCTTAAGTATCTTGTTTAAGACGAGGCAGCTCCTGACTTATCACTGGAGCCCCACCCTGGACCCCGAGCTTAGCATAACACCTGGCCCAGAGCAGCCTAGAAGTAGACTTGGGCTGAACTCGCTGGCTATGGCCAGAACCCATCTTCTCTGCAAACCTGATCAAGTCAAACAGGGACAGGGATCAGCAGGAAGACCTATGCAGAGGTGGCACAGGGTTGGGGGATGGTATTCAGACAGCCACCTATTAGTCGTACACCCTTGTGTAAGTCACTCAGCCTCCCTGAGCCTCAATTTCCTCATCTGTGAAATGGGATGAGTCAGGTGCGTGGAGATAGTGAGGAGGCTTGGCAGAGTGTGGGCAGAGAAGAGGTGTCTGCTTGGCTCAGCCTTAGGAAACAGAGTGCAGCTGCCTGTCTAACCCTTGCTGCTAGAATCAAATGCAATCATGCTTTGAGCAGCATTAAAAGTTGTCAAAAGGGAAGTGAAAACTTGTGTTGGGCACCTACTGTGTACTTTGTCCATCCTTCATCTCTCTCTCTCTCTCTCTCTCTCTCTCTCTCTCCCTTTATTTTGTTTTTTTTTAGAGATGGATCTTGCTATGTTGCCCAGGTTAGTCTCAAACTCTTAACCTCAAGCGATTCTCCCACCTTGGCTTCCCAACATACTAGGATTATAGGTGTGAGCCACTGCTCCCGGCCTTTTTCTCTTTTTTTTTTTTTGAGTTGGAGTCTCCCTCTGTCGCCCAGACTGGAGTGCAGTGGCCACTCCCGGCCACTGCAACCTCGACCTGCTGGGCTCCGGCAATCTTTCCGCCTCAGCCTTCCGAGTCACTGAAATTACAGGCACACACTACCACACCCGGCTGATTTTCTATTTATTGTAGAGATGAGGTTTTGCCAAATTGCCCAGGTGGGTCTCGAACCCACAGGCTCAGGCAATTCACTCACCTCAGCCTCCCAAAGCTCGGGATTACAGGCTGAGCCACAGAGCCCGACCTCTTTATCTTTTTTAATCCCTGCATGAACTCCTTTGGATAGATAAATTTACTGATGGAGAAACTGATCCACAGAGAGATGGGAGCATCCACCCAAGTTCACTCTCAAAGTTCACCTCCCCCATGTTGGTCCCCAACCCTCCTCCCACTATACCACACTAACTTCTGCAGGGGACTGTGAGCTGGCTTTCATTCTATTTCTTTTCTCTTGATTATCTCTTTTAGTTTGTGGAGTCATATTATTATTATTAGGCAAAAAGTGAATTAAAAATCTATTTTTTGGTAATATTAAATTGACAGGTCAGAAGGTTAATGTGAGTAATTTGGTTTTGATTAGAAAGTTGATATGGTATTCAACAAATAAGTTAACTGATTCTTTGGTTCTTAAGTTTTTGTTTAGTTTCTTTATCCTTATACACATATACACAATTTTATGTATAGGTATAAAAATGTGTGCACTTTTTTTTTCTTCCTGCTTTTCTTGGCTCCCTTCCCCTCTCTGCCCCCACATCCCACATCAGCCTCCTGCCCCACCCCCAGGGCCATCTATGTTAATAACATCACATGTAACCGTTCATATTTTGGGTGTTCATATAATCACACACATACATGCATTTACATAAATGAGGGATGAGGATTGGCGGTTGTCTATTGCACACAAGCGAAATCAACACATGCTTCTCTGCATTGTACATTTCTCTCCCGCCAATACTTTAAAGTTCCTTCCTTGCCATCTCACCTAGCTCTAATTTATCGCCTGTGATGGCTGCTTAGTACTCCATGGCAAGAATGGACCATTATCTATTCAACCCATCCACAGCCAATAAAGAATCTGTTTTCCATTTCCATCACTGCAATAATGCGGCAGTAAATATCTTAGCAATATGCCCTTTTATACTAGTCTTTTATTTGTAATAATTTAACATTAATGAATCCCCTTAAGTAGTTTGAAAATCATCTTTGCCAAAAAAGAATCTGGGAGAATCAAAACTGGGAACAGAGCAATGGATGCATGTTTTCATTTTCTATATGTCCTTTTATGTTGTCACACTGTTCATGTGGGCGATAACACCAGGAAGGGACAAGGCGTATGTGTTTTATGTGTATCATCGCAGGAGAGCGAAGGACACTTGCAACCCAGCAGTGTGTCAACAGGGTGAAGTCAGAAAAGGAGTCTCCTTCTGAATAGGTGCCATGATTGCTTTAACATCCCTTGATCTGCTCAAAGCCCTTCAGGGTCTTGGACTGTTGGGGCCTGGGTTGGTGACCTACACAGCCCATTAGAGCCAGGCAAAGAGCTTCACTTGCTCAGAGCCTCAATTCTGTCGAGGACCTCCATCCCGCCAGGACTCCAGAAGATATCTGGGCCAGGCACAGTGGCTCACGCCTATAATCCCAGCACTTTGGTGGGGAGTTCAAGGGGGGAGGACCACTTGAAGCCAGGAATTTGAGACCAGCCTGGGCAACATAGCAAGACCCACCTCTACAAAAATTTTAAAAATTAGGCAGGCCGAGTGGCGCGTGCCTGTAGTCTCAGCTACTCAGGAGATTGAGGCAGAAAGATCACTTGAGCCCAGGAGTTTGGGGCTGC
>NW_007258889.1:463293-474434 GCF_000164805.1 Carlito syrichta | reverse complement strand
AGGGGGAGGAGGAGAAATTTTCTTTTTCTTCCATGGTAGTTAGTCAATACTTACGGGGTGGGGGGACTCAAGAGATTCACTTCTGAGAAGGTTCCCTGGAGCTCTGACAGAGCAGAGACTTCTAAACCAAACCTCTGTGACCTGACTCCACAAGTCTTTGCCGAGTGTCCCTTATGAGTGGGTGCTGTCTAGGGTTGTTGGGGACTAGCCAAACAAAAAGTTTCCTGGGTGTTTATCTTTCAGGGAGCAGTCAGAAGGTCTCTAAGAGCAGGCTCTGGCAGTGGAAAGACAAGCTTAAGAAATCACTTATCTCAGACACTAGGAGGGCAGGGGTGCTTGTTAGAGCTCCCAGAAACAATGGACCCAAAGAAAACAAAACTTTACGGGCTCACCACTCATTCATTGACTTCAGCAGATGTGCTTTATGGGCTATCATTAATTCTCACTCTAGCCATTGTTTTAGCATTTTATGCAATTATCTAAAACAATATTTCACAAACTTTAAAGGTAAGTCAAGCATAAGGAATCTGAGGGTGTGTTCAAAATAGATGTGTTACAAGGAACCCTGGGAGTTTCCACCATCCTCATCTCAAGGTCCAGGATCTTAGGAAGTGAGAAAGAGAGCCAAAATGCAGTCCGTTTTGGGACTTAAATCTTAGTCTGAGAAATCCAGGCAGCAAGCCACTTCCAGAAGGAAATGTTGGTTCCCTTATTGAGGGGGAACTGACATTTCTGCAGGATAATGTCTGATTTAAAAGGGGCTCATGGGGCAGGTGCAGTGTCTCCTGCCTGTAATTCCAGAACTTTGGGAGGCCAAGACCGGAGGGATGGCTTGAGACCAGAAGTTTGAGATCAGCCTGGGCAGTATAGCAAGACCCTATCTCCATAAAATAAATACATTAATTGAATCGAATTAAAGGGGCTCACGTTTTGTTTCAACAAGATACAACAATGAACAGGAGAAACGTGATTCCTGCTCTCAGGGAGTTTTACCATCTGTGAGACCCCAAGAAAGTTTTTTTTCCGTAATTACTCTAATTCTCAGTTTCCTCGTCTGTTAAGTAGACGCTTTTCTTGTAGAACTTCCTAAGTGTCCATGAATGGGAGGTATGCACTCTGAAGACACCAGCACAGACAGTTTCTTTGAAACAGTTCCCCACGCCCAGGTAGAGGGAGTTCCACATCCTCTGTTTTGAAATCTCATTAATGAACAACTCATGACTGTGTGTGCCAGCCCAGGAGTTATTCAGTAACCCAGGCCAGGACCACGCTTCTGTGTAAGGGTTTTTCTATACCACTCAACTTTAAAAGTGATAGATGAATCAATTTACCAAAGAGATTTTTCAAAGATAATACTTAAAGTTGGGCCAGGCGCACACCTGTAATCCCAACATTTTGCAAAGCTGAGACAGGAGGATTGCTTGAGGCCAGGAGTTGAAAACCGGTCTGGGCAAAATAGCAAGACCCCCTCTCTACAAACAACAACAACAACAACAAAAAAAAAAACCCTCAAAATTGTTGAGCATGTTTTGAAATATGCACTCCCATTCCCTGATGGCAAGATATGCAAACTGGCACAACTTCTCTTTAAACCAATTTGCCCATACAAATTAAGAAACTTAAAACACCTGTATTTCCTCACCTAGTAATTATACTCTGGGAACCTAGCCTAAGGGAATAATCAAAAATATTTGTGAGCACTTTATGCAGAAAGACGTTCATTGCTGCTTTATTTTCAATGGCAACACCCAAAAAAGGAGAAACAGCATAAAAAATGTATAACACTTTTAATAACACAGGAAAGTGCTTCTCTTACAATATGAATAAAAAGTGAATACAAAATGGCACATTCAGTATAATTATTGTTGTAATCGTAGCTGGTAACATATATAAATATATTTCTTTAATACATATATAAAATAGATATATAGTCATGCATCGCTTAACATCAGAAATATGTCCTGAGAAATGCATGATTAGACAATTCTCATCATTGTGTGTACATCACAGAGTGAATTCACACATACCTAGATGATGTGGCCTGCTACACACCTCGGTTCAATAATATAGCCTATTGTTCTTAGGCTATAAACCTGTACAGCATGTGACTGTACTGAATACTGGCTTGAAACACAACTGAAACACAACGGTAAATTTGTGTATCTAAACATAGAAAATGTACACAAAAATACAGTATTATAATCCTATAAGACCACTGTCATATATATAATCCTAGTTGACTAAAACATCATTATGTGGTACATGACTGTATACATACTATATGTGTGTGTGTGTGTATAAGAGATGTAAAAATGTTGTCAGTGGTTACCTTTGGGTATCAGGTTGTGGGGTTCAGTCTGACCCATAGCCTCACCTAAGACCTGGGGCAAGATAAGTGACCAGGAAAAGGAGACATGTTTGCTGAACAATCAGCAGTGATTGTCCATCACAAAGTAATGACTCAGGCTCCACAACTTTGAAGGATGAATGGATTTTGTCATGTAAAGCAGGGATTTGGGGTTAAACTGGCAGGTTAAACAGCCAGTTTACCTTCACCTCCAATTTACACCATGGAAACTACCATAAGTGATCAAATCCATATAGACAAAGAGGACAGGAAAGTATAGATTATGGCAACAAAATTTTGGAATCTGGAAAACAACACAAAGAAAACTTGGCCCTCGCCCGGGGAAAAACCAAGACGAAAGCAGATTCAGACATCAGAACTCTGAGAAGTCTGTGGAATGGGAGGCACCAGGTACCCCTGAGAATCAGGGCAGATGAGCTAGAAACAGGAAGGTTAGAAGTCTGAATCAAAAGCAGGGGGCTCCATACTCCACTCGCCCCCCACCTGCCCTGTGCCAGCCCCTCCTCCTCAACCGCAGCAGGAAGTGGAGGTTTATACTGGAGAATTTACCCAGAGGGACTCTGAAGCCAGCAACACTCAGCAGGGCCAAGGGTGGGGGTAGTAAACTGAAAACCATCAATTAGCCGCTTAACTGAGACTGAGACCCTGTCAACCCCTCTCCCCACATGGCTTCCAGAAAGCTGTAGCTTTTTTTTTTTTTTTTTTGAGTTGGAGTCTCACTCTGTCGCCCAGACTGGAGTGCAGTGGCCACTCCCGGCCACCGCAGCCTCAACCTGCTGGGCTCCAGCGATCCTTCCACCTCAGCCTTCCAAGTAGCCGGAATTACAGGCGCACGCTACCACGCCCAGCTGATTTTTTGATTTATTGTAGAGATGAGGTCTCGCTGCCCAGGCGGGTCTCGAACCCGCGGGCTCAGGCAATCCACTCACCTCAGCCTCCCAGAGGCGCAGGATTACAGGCTGAGCCACCGAGTCCGGTTGCTGGTAGCTTTTACAATCCAGACAGGAAAGGAGAGGCATCCCTTCTAAGGAAGACCCTACCCAGGAGAGAAGGCCTAAGGATATGGTTCCCCAGTGAAGCAACTTGACTCTCAGTCAAGAAGATCTTTAGAGACATAAAGGTCTCAGAAAAATGTATCTCTGTGAATACTTTCTCGGGAAGCTAGTGGATGATGTGTTTTATTCAAACAAAAAGGTGGGGAGGACAAGAAATAAGAAAACATAAAACAAGGGATGCAACACAGAAAGAAAGAGATGGGAGTGGAGGGGTGGGATCCATTGCAATGTTATACGTTCATAACTTCTTTTTTAATTTAAATCTTAGGCCAACACAGTAGCTCACGTTTATAATCCCAGCATTTTGGGAGGCCAAAGAGGGAGGATCCCTTGAGGCCAGGAGTTCAAGACCAGCCTGGGTAGCATAGCGAGACCCTGTCTCACCAAAAATTAAAAATAGAAAAATTAGTCGGTTGTGAAGGGATGCGTGCCTGTAATCCCAGCTAGTTGGAAGGCTGAGGTGGTAAGATCGCTTGAGCCTAGGAGTTGGCAGCTGCAGTGAGCTGTGATCACACCACTGCACTCCAGCCTGGGCAATAGAGCAAGACTCCGTCTCTAAAAGTAGTTAGATGATTGAGGGAGAGAGAGGATTTAAATCTTTAAAATATGAAAGGCATCCGGAAGAAGGAACAGTGACTGAGAGGTGTGGGTCAGGCCTCAGTCAGGTAGGGTTCGCTAATGGGTGAAGGCCAGGGAGGCGTGGGAGGACATCAAGCCAGGCTGAGACTGAGGTCCAAGTGCTACAGGGGGACAGGAACCTTCACGGCTCATTAAGCAGGAGTATCTTCTCCCCCTTGTTCTAGAATAGATCTTGACTACATTCTGTGAAAGGTCAATAGGTGGACATGGAGCGTGGGTGAGGCGGACTGCAAGCGGCCCCAGTTAGACTGTGCCCAGTGCTGGGCAGAGAGGCAGACAGTGTGAACACTGCGGTGACCGTGAGAAGACACGGGTGACAGGTAATTCCTAGGGACTCATCAGATGTAATTAACCAGCTGAGGGGACCACGGAAGGAAGTGGAGTGGGTGGTGAGTGGCCAGGAAGAGCAGACTGCAGGTGAGGATTTCCGGTCTGACTGGACACGTTCCCAGCCTCAATTCAGGAGTCCTTGAGTGCCGACGTGGAGATCCTGGGACAAAGCTAAGACTCAAGCCTTGGAGTCTTTGGGTTGAAGTCCCTAAAAAGGGAGTTACTATCTGCAAGCTACTAGACTCCAGGACCCCAAGGTATGTAGACTCCTGTGCCCCGCCACCCACCCCCACATGGCACGGAGGTCTTCTAGGGAGACCCTTCAGGTCTTCTTCGGTTTCCTGCATCTCTCAGGCTATGGGGCTCCCAGACGTCGCCTTCAACCCCCTCCCCCACCCCACCAGTCCAAGAACAGAGATTACTCAGGTTTGCATCAACCAGAAAGTCAGCTTTATTAGCCCACCACCAGCGGAGAGGGAGGGGAGATAGCTGGGAGCTGCGCCTGAGCAGGGTCCCGACTGGGACCTTCAGGAGGTGAGGCCTGCAGGCAGGACGGAGGCTCTGGGAGAAGTGGCTCAGTGCTTGGCGCTCTGTCCCTGGCTGAAGCTGGATGAACCTTGCTCCTTGAGGATGGGCCGGGTCTGGCGGCCAGCGGAGGACGAGGAGGAGGAGGAGGAGGTGAAAACTGTGGGGGAGAGTAGGAGAGGTGAGAAGGGTGCCAGGGACTATACAGCCTCCAGGGCAGGGAGAAGGGAGGGCTGGGGGCTCCGGGGAGAAGGGCCCGCCACCTCCCCATGGAAGCGGGCAGAGGGGCTCCAGTACGGGAGTCGGGGACTTACCATCGCGGGAGGAATAGGATTGGCCGGATGTGTGCTGGGAGGAGAGGCTGTGGGAGACAAAGGGTAAGGCTGTTAGCTGCGCAGGGAGCAGCCGGGTGAAGGTCTGGCCGGGGGGATGGGAGCCGGGACTCACTGGGCATCCTCGCCCTCCAGCAGGCGTCGGTAGGTGGCGATCTCCTGCTCCAGCCGTGTCTTCACGTCCAGGAGAATCTGGTACTCCTGGCTCTGCTGCTCCATCTCGCAGCGCAGCTGGGCCAGCTGCTCCTCCACGCTGCCGATCAGCCCCTGGATCTGGGCCAGCTGCATGCAGTAGCGGCCTTTGGTCTCCTCCAGGCTGCTCTCCAGGGATGCTTTCTGCAAGTGGGAGAGAGAGAAAATCAGTCCATGGAGGTGGTCGCTCCTGTCCCTCCAGGCCTCTGGCATGTTTCCTGAGAGGTGCTTGGATTTAGACCCTAGCTGGGATCCTGAAGGGTCAGACAGTGTGGAGAGAAGTTATCCCACCATTCTGGGCCTTAATTTCTCCATCTATAGAATGGGTACCACGAGCCCTCCAGGCCCCGCTCCTGGGAAGAAGAAGGTAGGACTGAGTTATGATGTGCTGACGGGGTGGTGGCCTGTCCTGGTGATTCGGGGGTCCTTCGTACCATGCTGAGCTGGGACTGCAGCTCGATCTCTAGGCCCTGGAACACCCTCCGGAGCTCCGTCACCTCACTGCGGCTGCTCTGCACCAGTTCGCTGTTAGATGCCACCTCTTTGTTGAGCTCCTCGGTCTGTGATAGGAAGCAGAACAGGGAGTGTGAGGCGCTCCTGGGGACCTCCACTGGGTGGTCCTGCAGGGGGTCCGGGGTCCAGGGCCCACCTTGCTCAGGAACCAGGCCTCAGCGTCTCTGCGGTTCTTCTCCGCCATCTGCTCATATTGGTCACGCATCTCATTCAGGATGCGGCTCAGGTCCACACCAGGCGCAGCGTCCATCTCCACGTTGACGTCTCCACCAGTCTGGCCCCGCAGGGCGAGCATCTCCTGGGAAGGGGCGGCAGTCAGCAATCAGCTCTGCGGATTTCTCTCCCGGCCATGGGAGGACCTGACAGTCCCCTTTCAAGCCAGCCTCCCACCCTCAAAGCCAGCAGCACCCTCACCTCCTCGTGGTTCTTCCTCAAGTAGGCCAGCTCCTCCTTCAGGCTTTCGATCTGCATCTCCAGGTCAGTTCTGGCCAGAGTCAGCTCGTCCAGCACCCGGCGCAGCCCATTGATGTCGGCCTCCACACTCTGACGCAGGGCCAGCTCATGCTCATACCTGGCAGGACAGAGGTCAGAGCCTCAGGTTCCATCCCTAGGGATGTGGAGGCCGGAGGTCTGCTGGCCCTGCTCCTCGCCCCTTGCTCCTTGTCCCCTGCCCTCTGACCCCCATGCTGGCTGCTCACTTGGTCCTGAAGTCATCGGCCGCCAGCCTGGCATTGTCGATCTGCAAGACGGGCTGCGCATTCTCAATGGTGGCAGCAATGATCTGGTGCAGGATGGAAGGACAAGAGGAGCCCTGCTCAGCCCAGGGTCCTGCTGCATGAGGGGGAAAGGCAGAGGGGCCAAAAAGAACCTCTCCAGGCCTGGAGGTCTCCTGTTAGGCTGGGCAGGCCTGCACACCCCCAGCCAGGCTTAAACGCCTTCTCCCCCAGCTCAGGATGCAAGCGTGCACCCATGTCCCCAGCCACCTCCACCCTGGGCCCAAAGCTGAGAAGCTGAGCTCAGGGCAAGCCACCCTTGCAGGGAATGCGAGATCAGGGGCTCCAGCCCCAGTTCAGACTCAGGGATGCCGAAAAGGAGAGACCCTCTGCCCCTACTCCTCTGCATGACCCTGGCCACTCCCTACAGGTGCCTCAGTCTCCCTATTTGTAAAATGAAATTGCTAGAGTGAGGTCGCCAAGGGCCACTGTGACCCCAGCCTCTCTCAGTGCTCCATCCACAGAGCCACCCACCTTGTTCCTCAGGTCCTCAATGGTCCTGAAGTAGGGGCTGTAGTCTTTAGTCTCCGTGGGCCGCTGCCTCTGATACCAGTCTCGAATCTTCCCCTCCAGGTCGGCGTTGGCCTCCTCCAGGGCACGCACCTTGTCCAGGTAGGAGGCCAGGCGGTCGTTGAGGTTCTGCATGGTCACCTTCTCGTTGCCAGAGAGGAGGCCGCCATCGCCGCCACCAAAACCAGCACCAAAGCCACCGCCGAAGCCAGCACCATAGCCAGCACCAAAGCCAGCACCATATCCTCCGCCAAAGCCGCTACCCAGGGCTCCCCCAAAGCTGCTGCTGCTGCTGAAGCCACCGCCGTAGCCGCCCCCCAGCCCGCAGGCCCCCCCGGAGGAGAGGCGCGAGGAGGAGAAAGACAGGCCCCCGCAGGTGCTGGGGGCGCGGCAGGAGCCTCCGGCCAGGACGGAGGAGATGCGACTGGAGCCGCCTCCGAAGCCACAGGAGCCCTTGGAGCTGGAGGAGGTGAACTGGCGGCTGCAGGAGGTCATGGTGCCGAGGAGGAAGGTGAGTGCGAGCAGCTGGCTGTTAGGAGAGGAGGGTGTCAGAGGTGGAAAGGTGCTGCGGGTGCCTCCAACCCAGGATCCTTTATATGGCCCAGAGAAGGCGGGCCCTGCTGACTGCTGACTCCGGTTCCCTGGATTTCATCACTCCAGGCCCCGTCCAACGCCTCTCTCCGGATTACTCAGCCCGGGGTCGATTCACTTGGTGGCATGCTGGCTTGGAGTTCCCACCCAGCTCTGGGGGTGTGGGGCCAAGAGCAAAACACACAACGCGAGTCGTCGTGACTCAGGCTGGGCGGCCAGGAACCCAGCTCCCATTCCTGGAGCCCGAGGGGCCAGCAGGGCCTTAGTGAGGATGGCTTTGTGACGGCCGCGTCTCAGGGCAGTGAGTCAGCCTATCGGCAGGGCTGCCTATCCCTCTGTGGCAGCCTTGTCTGAAAGAGACCCCAGTAGTGCCATCCTGGCTGTCTTGGGCTGCAGTTCTGGGAGGGGGCTGGTTCAAGGCTTTGCTTGTTGTATGCCCTGAGAGGTCCCTCCCCTCCCCTCTCTGGGCCCCTCAGTAGTGACAAGGCTGGACTGGGTGACTGCCGAGTCCTTTCTGATTCTAAAAGTCCTATGGCTCTCTTTCCTCTGATGGATCGAATCCCAGTTCCAGAGGCTGCCTGGAACCCCTGGGGCTCCAGAAGTGTGTGTGCCAGAGAAACAGCAGGTGCTGTGAGGACTACACAGCACAGGCAGATCTTTTAGCCCCTCTGGTCCTCAGTTTTCTCATCTTTAAAAGGGGTCACCACACCACCAGCCACCAAGAAACATTCAGGAAGCTCCCAGCATCCCTCTGACAGCCAGCCCTTCCCTCAGTCTCCCCATCCTCCCCTGCCAGCCCAGCTCCACACACAGGCACCCCCACACAGACCCCACACCCCCACCTGAGGAACACCCCAGCCCCCATTCCTGACTCCTCCACTTCCCATTGGCCTCTCCTAATTAGGGCCACTCACCTACAGGCTGGTGGGAGAGAACCCATCCTGCCACTAAAGCCACAAGTGACTTCAGAGTCCCCGTGTGGAAGTAGCCCTGTCTGGGGATCAGTTTCCAGCACTTCGCTCTCATGTGTCCACAGGTTTCAGGCCAGGCCTGGCAGCATCATTCATTCAGTTGGGGGGTAAAGTGAGAGGTACCCTGGTCACCTCCCTGCTCAGGCATGGCACAGAGTGCCTGACACGTGCTACAGGGTTCTTGAGGGGACATGAAGGAGGTATCACTTCTGCCACCTGTCCGCTAGATGAGGAAGCCAGGATGCAGGGAGGGTAGGTAGGGTTCCCAAGACACCAACCAACGGGCACCGAGATGCAAAACCAGGGCTGCTTGCTCCCCCACCTGTACCCTTTCCACCACTCTGAGCAACTCTGCATCTCACATTTACATTACGTTCTTTTTATCTTTTTTATTTTTATCTTTTTAAATTTGAGCTGGGGTCTTACTCAGTCACCCGGGCTAGACTGTGGCAGCCTGATCACAGCCCACCACAGCCTGGATCTCCTGGGCTCAGGCAATCTTTTTGCCTCAGCCTCCCAAGTAGCTGGAACTATGGGTGTGTGCAACCATGCCTAGCTGATTTTTTTTTTTTTTTTTTTTTTTTGGTAGAGACAAGGTCTCACTATATTGCCCAGCCTGGTCTCAAACTCTTGGGCTCAGGCAGTCCTTCCACCTCAGTCTCCCAAAAGTGCTGGGATTATAGGCCTGAGCCACTGTGCCGGGCTACATCACTTTCTTGATCCTTGAATCAAACCTATAAGTGAGGAAAGCAGATGGGGGACAAGAAGGAGGCAGTGATTCACCCAAAGTCACTTGGCTGTAAGCTGCAGAGCTGGGACTAGAACCCGGAGCTCCGGCTGTCTCCAGACTCCTACAATGTCTTACAAGCAGGGGCCAGGAAGCTCAATCATCACCACCTCCCACAGCTCTACAGGTGGACACGGCCTTGGTCTGAGAGCCTGGTCCAGCACCAGGGGCTGGAGGGAGGATGGAGAGGTCTGAGCACCAAAATAGGGACCTCCTGGGATGCTGTGGTGTGGCCCTCAGTGCTGACCATGGGCCTCACTTGTAGGGCCTCTGTTGAGGTGAGAGGAGCCCAGAGAGGGCCTGCCTCTGCCTGAGCTCCACTAGGGCAGGAGATTCCCTGTCTCAGCAGAAGCAGAGCCATATCTCCTCCTGTCACTTGGCCCAGAGGTGAGAGCAGGGACAGACCTGGGAGAGGGAAACTGACACTCCCACTGTGACCCCACAGATGGGGAAAGGGGACCCCGGGATCTTGGACAAAAACCCCAGTGACCTGGTGTCATTGTGGGCCTGGAGTTCAGGTCCAAACACGGACACATCACCCTCAGAACTGAAATGGCCTTCAAGGTCACCAAAGTTCACCAAGTGCCACCAAGTGCCAAACAGAGAGCGACAGCCTTGCCCGGAGTTAAACTGCCTGGAAGTGGAAGAGCAGAGATTTCAGCTGGCTGCCAAGCCAGGGGTCACACTGACTCCCGCAGTGGGGTCTCTGGGAGTGCTCCAACCTCTGCCATCAGCACTCGGGCACCACCCACACACATCCACACACTCACACTCTCACACACTTACCAACACACACACAACTCTCATATACTTGCACACTCACATGCGTACACACTCACATACCATACATGCTCACACACCATACACACTCACACACACTCTCGCCTCCTTTCTCATCGGCTCACTGCCTGCCCCAGCCCTTCATCCAGGAGATGCCAGGCCCAGTGCTAAAGGTCTGGGCATCAGCGTGGGCTGAGAAGCTGCCAGAAGGTGCTGACCAATGCATCACACCACTCAGGTGCTGACCAACGCGTCACACCACTCAGCCAGCTCCATGGATCACGTGCTTGGGATGGGCCCAGCTCTTGGGTCTGGGGGAAGAGAAATGATGACACAGTCTCTGACCTTAGAAGAGCATATTTGACCGTGGAGAGAAGACTAAAGCCAGAGAAAACGTAGAGCCTGACGTAGGAACCAGTAGGGTACCAGGCCTGCCTGCCACACCCTCAGCAACACTGTGGGGGGCCGAGGGTCCATTTACCCCAGCAGGAGGCAGCTAAGGTAAGTGGTCCTCCACTCCCAGTCACAGTAGTAGAAGAGGGTGCTCTCTCCTGGCCCTGGCCCTGGACCTCAGCAGGGTCCTCACAAAGGGGTGCACCAGCAGGGCCTCGGAGGATCTGAGTTGGCAGAGAAGGAGCAGGGGTGTTTCCTCCATGCCGCGATGCACACCTGCCCTGAGTCAGCCAAGAGCCAGGACCACTAAGCCTGGTGGGCTCAGAGCACAGTGGGTGCCCTCCAGATGGTGGATTCCTTCTCCCACCTGCTTCCCTCCTCC
>NW_007258889.1:431955-463176 GCF_000164805.1 Carlito syrichta | reverse complement strand
CCCTCCTCCCTCCTCCCTCCTCCCTCCTCCGCCCCGCCCCATGAGGTCACATCATACCTGAGGCAGCTGGGAAGCACCATGGGTCAACACCAGCCTGGACTTGCAGGGATCCTGAAACCTGACGGGTCATCAGAATCCCCATGCAGATTCCCGGCCCCTGCATCAGCACCGCCAGGACAAGCCTGTGCGTGGGAAGGCAGGAGGCAGCCCGGGGGGCCGAGGGGAGGGTGGGGGCTGCTGCAGGACCCCCAGCCCCTGCTGGGCCAGCCAGAGCCTCAGGCTTCAGGGCAGGAGGGAGAAAGTCTAGGGGGTAGGGCCCCACTGAGCCAGGACACAGCAGTCGGGAGTCCAGGCAAGCAGGGGCAAGACCTTGGGCGAGACATTCAGCCTCTGAGCCTCAGTGTCCTTGTCTGGGAAATGGAAATTGCAGCACTACCTCACAGGCATGTTAGAGGATTCAAGGCAAATTATCTAAAGCATCTGGCACAGGCTGGTGGCTGTCATTAAATTCGTTTATAACACACATACTATGTACCTGGCACTGAGCTGGGCACTCAGATCCAAAGACAAGACAGGGAAGCCCTCAAAACATACAATCTGTTGGGGGAAAAGGTGGTATATACCATCCAATATTGTGTGGTCAGTCTGTGATGGCGCACAAGGGCCCTGCAGCGAAACAGTACGCCAGTATCTTTGGGAAAGGACAAATGTCATGGTTCGCCATTGCTTTACTAAACTCTGGTGTGGTCATTTGCTCTTTGAGCTATGGCTACTGCCATGTTTTCCTAAACTTTGGTCCCCTCCCCTACCTTGGGGAGGCGAATCTCCTCTCTCTCTCTCTCTCTCTCTCTCTCTCTCTCTCTCTCTCTCTCTCTCTCTCTCTCTCTCTCTCTCTCTCTCGTTTACTTTCTAAATAAACTACATTTTACAATCTAAAAAAAAAATGTCATGGTCCAGGCCATAGCCCTGTGATCAGGGGATCTGTGGGCATCTCAGAGGGCCCTTTCCTCTCCTGAATGTCTGATGCCCCCTGAGGTTGGGTGGCAGGAGACATCCACACTGCATGAGGACTGGGCGAGTATGGTCAGTCCCGCCACTATGCCCTGCTGCCACCCCTAGGCAGGGGCTCCCCTGGGGCATGTGCCATTCCTCTGGGTCAGAGCTGGTGTCCCCTCCTTCCCCTGGACTTGATGCTCCCCGTGGATGGAGCATCACCCACCACGTCCATCTCCCTGTAGGACATCCTGCCGGAGCAGCCCCTGCGGGGTGTCCCAGAGGCTGGATATCCCCGGCACAGGCCTGGCCTGTCCGGTGTGTGTGTCCATAACACAAGAGTGGCTATTGCCGCTCCAAGGAAAAGTCACAGACCACAGGTGCTGCCTGGAAGATGGGCGGTGACACATTCCGTGCAGGGGACAGGGTGGGTGTGAGTGAACAGCAAGGCCCCCCATGGAGTCCCACACCCAATCAGACCCAGGCACATGCCAGCAGCCTGGGCCTGTCTCAGTGCCTGGACAAAACTGCCAAGTCTCCACACCACCCTCTGCGACCCCCTTCCCCCAGCCTGGCAATACCTGCCTCTGCTGCTTCTGCTCAGCACCACTGGGGGCGTCTCCCTTCCAGCCTCCTGAGCCACCCACCCACCCAGGCGTTTTGTGGGGAGGGGCATCTTCCCAGCAGAGGGGCACAGCCCGGGGTTGTCTGCATTCCTGCTCACACTGAGCCCTCCTCACTCGCCCCATCAGGATGAGGAGACACTGGGGTCTACAGGATGGAGGGAGTGCCCTACCCAGAGCCTGGGTGGAGCAGGAGGTGGAGCCCACTTCTCTTCCCAGCACAGAAGTGGGGTCCACTCCCCTCCCACACCCAGCTCCACCACCAGCACGTGGGCTCCTGGGACAAGGGCTGAGTCACTGTTCCTGGGAGCCTCAGTGTCCCCATCCGCACAATGGGGTGCCTCCCCCCCCACCCTCCCTGCTTCCTGGGACTGTTGTTCAGATCAATGAGATCACCCTCGGGAATGAGCCGCCAGTTGCCCAGAGCTGGTTCTTCTGGTTGTGACCGGATGTGTGGCGGGGGCCTGGTGGGAACAGGGGCTCCCTCCTGCCCTCCATTGGCGCCATATCTACCGCCAGGCAGCTGGGAGACACCAGCCTCCGATAGATCAGAGTCCTCCCATTAAGAGCAACTCATTGTCGCAGGGTGCCTTGACTGAGGCTCCTCTCACCCCTCATTTTATATATTTATTTGTTTGTTTTTAATCAATGTCTCACTCTGTCACCCAGGCCAGAGTGCAGTGACACAATCACAGTTTACCACAGCCTCGAACTCTTGGACTCAGGCCAACCTTCCACCTCAGTCTCCCAAATAGCTGAACCTTATAGGCACATGCCACCACATCTGGCTAACTTTATGTATGTTGCCCAGGCTGGTCTCCAACTTCTGGGCTCAAGCAATCCTCTCACCTCGACCTCTCAAAGTGCTGGGATTACAGGCATGAGCCACCGTACCTGGCCACCCCTTGTTTTAGAGTACAGCTTCTGAGATCCATCAAGGGCCCATGCCCGGCCCAAAGTCCCCACACCCCAGGGCTCAGTGGTCTTGCCACTGCCGCCACCCACTCCTCCCTGGCCTCTGCTCGTCCCAAGCCCCCTCCCAGCCTGAGCCCCACCCCTAGCCTCCAAACAAACCAGGAGAGAGAGGGTGTTTGGAGGACCAGGGTCTGATTCAACAGCAGCAGAGACACCCCAGGCCCAGCAGGGGTGGGGTGGGGGCACCCTTCTTCCATTAACCCATTCCACCCACCCCCTTCGTTGGAGAAAATACGGAAAACAGGCCGCCCCGCCCAGTGGTTTCCAGATTTACTCGAAAGAAGACTTCCAGGTGCCGGGCTCCTCCCCAGCCACTCCTCCCATGGCTACCCCTCCCTGGCCACCAGAATGAAATGGGGCTGGCACTCAGCAGGGGCTGGACAGAACTGCCCCTCCTCCTCTACCCAAGATGCAGTTTCCCACCCTCCCTCACCTCACCACTGCCCCAGGTGGGGAACTGAGAGGGCCAAACTGCCAGGGAGAGTGACACTGCTCCCAGGCATAGCCACCCCAACTAAAGCAACCCCCACCCCAGTCCCATCCTTAGCCTCAGCTGACCATTGAGAAAGTCACTCACCTGCTCACCTGCTCACGTGCTCACGTTCCCGGGGTGGGGCAACGGGAGCCCCACGGTGAGGGTTTCCTGAGACACACAGCAGCTGGGCCCTCACCACCCAGCCTGCCTCCCCCACCTACCCTGCCTCTGTGCCTATCCCAGCCCTTGCCCACCTCTTGCCCTTCTAGAGGGAGGGCACCACCCATGGGGCTGGAGGAGCGATGGATGTGGTGAGTTATTCGGGATCCAGGCTCCCACACCTGACATCGTCTGGTCCATTTATGGACGAAAAAGTGAGGCCCAGTGAGGGAAAGCAACGGCCCAACTGCCCAAGGTCCCAGAGCTACTTACAGGGCAAGGAGAGACCACCTAGGACCACCCCTGATACACTGACCCCACCCTGGGTCTGGCACAGCCTGGACCACCCTCCAAGGACCGCCAGCCCCTGGGGGTTGCAAGGGCCCCCCTTCAGGCTCCCCCTAGACTTACTCTTGACCCCTGATCTCCAAGGCAACAACAGTGGGGGTCCAGGCATCATTTCCCTTCACCCCCACTCCTTCCCCATCCACCCATTTGTCGCTAACGTCTACTTCACTGGCCAGGACAAGGACACATTTCACATCTGAGTCAACAAGCTTTATTGGGGTCAGGCAGGGGAGTGTGGGGAAGGGCCTGAAGCAGGGGGCTGAGGCTGCAGAGGCCAGGGGCTGCAGGGCAGGTGGGGCAGCCACCTCCCTGTCTCCTGAGGGGCTAGCCGCGTCCTCAGCGGGTGGTCTGGTGCACCTGCTCGCGGGAGGAGATGACCTTGCCGTCCTGGACCTCCTCCACAATGGTGCGCACCTGGCGGGTGGTCACAGCTGTGGGGGCAACAGATGCTTGGAAGTGAGGCTGGGACCAAGAGACCCTCACTCAGCCCCAGCCCCCTGACAGGAGCCGGCTCTTCCCCTAGCCCTCTCCCAGCTGTCCTGGACACCATGCCACACACACGCGTCCCTCCTGCCATCCCAACCCTCTGCTGGTGTCCCTGTGTGAGTCCTGCCTCCCCAGATGGGTTATTCCATTCTGACTGTGTCCTTCCACAAGAGAGAAGCCGTATAGGCCAGGTGCTACATGAAATCTATCTCCATTTCTCTGTAGTCTCCAGGGCACAGACAATGCTCCCACCTCCTCCATCAGATTGGGATCTCAAGACAAAAACCAGGTCCCCGTCACCCCCACTAGACTAGAAACCCCAGGGCCAGGATCATATCTCCCCCATCAGATGTGACCTGGAGGACCGTGCCTCTAACCCCCATCAGGCCAGAGTCCCAGAGTCAGGACTGCTTTTGCTCGTCTGAAGGATCTCAAGAGCAAAGGTCATGAGACAATGTCACTACCTTCCCATCAGATCAGTCTCCAGAGCTGAGACCCTGCCTCCCCATCCGACTAAGGTCTCCAGGGTAAGGTCCAGTTCCCTGCCCACCCCCATCAGACCAGATGGTGTCTTTCTCATTTGAGCCTTCCCCTGATCTTCAACCCTGAGCCCCAGTGGGTCCCTTCCCCACCCCATGCAGGAGGGGTCAGCCATCATCTCCTGAGCTCCGTGGGGACCCTGCCCTCGCCACGTGCAAGTGGGCTGCCCATCCCGTGCATCACGCCCCGCCCTCCACCACCAAGATGCTTACGTTCTTTTGGCTTGTACTGAGTCAGGCTGCAAATAAAACAGATCGAGAGGAGATTAGACGTGGGTCTGAGAACCCCATCCCTGCCCCAGTAGCCCCCAGCCCTGGCCGGCCCCACTCACTGGGCATCCTCGCCCTCCAGCAGGCGGCGGTAAGTGGTGATCTCCTGCTCCAGCCGCGTCTTCACGTCCAGAAGGATCCTGTACTCCTGGCTCTGCTGCTCCATCTCGCAGCGCAGCTGGGCCAGCTGCTCCTCCACGCTGCCGATCAGCCCCTGGATCTGGGCCAGCTGCACGCAGTAGCGGTTCTCTGTCTCCGCCAGGCTGCCCTCCAGGGATGCTTTCTGCAGGAGGGCGGGAGGACAGGGGTCAGCGAAGGTGGTCGGCGACCCCTCCAGGCCTTGGACCCGCCCCCCGCTCACCCCTCCACCCGGCTGTGTCCCTACCATGCTGAGCTGGGACTGCAGTTCAATCTCCAAGGTCTGCACTGTGCGCCGAAGCTCGGCAATCTCACTCTTGCCGCTCTGCACCAGCTCGCTGTTAGTGGCCACCTCGCGGTTCAGCTCCTCCGTCTGCAACCAGAACACAGGAGAGGGCAGCGTGAGCCTGGGCCCCTTCCCCAAGTCAGGCTTCCTCTTGAATCTGACCATGGGGAGCAGGGCCTTCCCACTGGCCTCCCACTTCCCAAAGCCTGTCCTTTGAAATTCACAGAACAGGAGACTGAGAACCAGCCAGGACACATAGCCTGGCCCAGGCGTTGGTTCCTGGCTTCCCAAGGGAGAGGTGGGAACCCCCCGGTCTTCACTCTCCACCTTTACTCCACGGGTGCTTCCCAGGGAACTCCCCAGATCCCAGTCTTGGCCTAGCTCCAGGTCTGCTGATGTAATGGGTGATCTTGACCCCCTGGCATCCCGGCGGCTTGAGCCCCAGCCCCTCCTGGAGGCCGGTGACCTGCTACAGGGCCCACCTTGCTGAAGAACCAGTCCTCAGCATCCTTGCGGTTCTTCTCTGCCATCTTCTCATACTGGTCACGCATCTCATTCAGGATACGGCTCAAGTCCACACCAGGCGCCGCATCCATCTCCACGTTGATCTCGCCGCCCACCTGGCCCCGCAGGGCAGTCATCTCCTGTGGATGAGGGGGGCATGGCTGTGGGTATCTAGGCCCGTCCCGGCCTCTCATTCCCAAGCCTTTCCCGACAAGAGCACCTCCACTGTTCCCAAGGACCCCTCAGCCTGTCCTGGACCCTCTGATCCTCCAAATGATTTTGTCCATTGGCTCTGTGTGTAGGCCCTGCCTCCACTGTCAGACTGTGTTTCCCCATTAGATGGAGGACTCTCCAAAGATAAAATCTAGTTCTTAGGCCCATATCCCCAGAATGTTCTCTCTCCTTTCCAAACTTCTATGTGGGAGTCCAGATTTGAGAATTTGAACTGGAACAACAAGGAGACTTCCTCATTCGTCCCCTGACCTCATGAGGAAGGCCAGGACAGGCAGGTGAAACCTCTGTGGGGCCCGGAAGCTTCCTAGGGTGCAGGAGGCAGTGTGGGAAAGGAGGAGCTGCCCCGAGCGCTGGCTCAGAATCCCAGGGATCAGGGCTCCTCAGAGAGGGCCTGTAAGGTGACTAAGCCCAATATGCCCCCTCTGCTGTCTCCCACGGCTCTGCCACCCACTCCCAGCCTCTTTGACCTGCTGCCCCTGCCACCTCACCTCCTCGTGGTTTTTCCGGAGGTAGGCCAGCTCCTCTTTGAGGTTCTCAATCTGCATCTCCAGGTCGGCTCTGGCCAGGGTCAGCTCATCCAGCACCCGGCGCAGGCCGTTGATGTCGGCCTCCACACTCACACGCAGGGCCTGCTCCGTTTCAAACCTGCCAGGAGAACCAGAGAACCCAGTCCAGCGACCTGGACTTGCGGGGCCTGCCTTCATTTTGCCAGTCTCTAAGGGCTTGCAGGATGATGAGAGGGTGAAGAAGAGAGAAACTCCAGCCCCGGGGCCCTGAGACCATCACAGGGCAGACCTTATACCCCTCAGTTCACTGACTTCTCTCTGCCTTCTGCCCTCCAACCATCCTGCATTGAAGGGTGGGCTCACCATCCTCCTAGGACTGCCCCACGCCCAGCTCCTAAACCTTGCCACAAGCAACTGAGGAGTCGCGGGGTGGGGATGAGGGACCCAAGTTCCCCCCACAGCCCATCCAGGTTGCCCAAGCCCCGGGCTAGAACTTACTTGGTACGGAAGTCATCCGCGGCCAGACGGGCATTGTCAATCTGCAGCAGAATGTTGGCATTGTCCACGGTGGCTGTGAGGATCTGGGGAGGCGGGACAATGGCCGGGTCATCGGGTGGGGTTGGCTCACCCACACAAGGCTCTTCCTGCCCTGGGGACCCGTCTTCCCACCCAGGCCCTCCCCTGCACTGTGCTGTATTGATAGCAGAGGTGGACAAGCAGACATCAGGAGAGACTGAAACTTGCCTCCCCTCCCCCCCAGGACCTGCCTTCCCCAACGCAGAAGTGCATGCCAGGCTCAGCCTGGAGAAGAGGAGGCAGTGGCTGGGAGTGTGGGAGAGCCCAGTCAATGGGAAGATGCCCCCAGGGCAGAAGCCGTCCGGGAATTCCAGGAAGGTGGGAGGGGACGTGGGCAACCCCCTCGTTTCACAGTCGTTGAGAGGGTTCCCCAAAAGGAGGCTAATGGATCGCTCACCAGATAGCAGTCCCCAACCGGAAGTCATCACCCCTCCAGAGCCCTAACTCAGGCTCCCACCCGCAGCTCCGCCCTCGGGTGTGCTGAGCCCACTCTTGAGGGACAGCAAGAGGCAAAGGGAAGCCAGAAAAGTCCCAGCTGAGGCACACAAGAGGACTTCCCCACCCTGAAGTCCTGATCCCTTCCTTCTGCCTCCTCTGCCCTGCAGGCGCTATCAGGAACTCACTCAGACCCCCTCACCCACATTGCCCAAACCCCCTCTTGCTGACCCCTGCTCCAAAGGAGCGGGACATCACACATCCAGTTCCCCGTGGGCCCAGCCCACCATATGCATCCTCTGTCTTATCCTAGGATGTCAAGCTTCACAATGGAGAAACTGAGGCTCCAAGAGCCTCCATAGGCCTGTTTGTTCCTGGCCTAGCCTGTTGCCCCCAGCAAAGGGAGTGTGGGCCACATGGGGCCCCCGGGAGACTCCCTGAAGCCTGTGGCAGCCCCCAGGTTGCACCCCAGGTCTCCGACCAGGGCAGGAGCTGGGGGAAGAGAAGTCATGGCCCCCGGCCCCTCCCACCAGCAGACCCCACCTTGCTCTTCAGGTCCTCGATGGTGTGGTAGTAGTGGCTGTAGTCGCGAGCGGGCCCCGGGGCTTGCTTCTGGTACCAGTCTCTGATCTTCACTTCCAGCTCAGTGTTGGCCTCCTCCAGGGCACGCACCTTGTCCAGGTAGGAGGCCAGGCGGTCGTTGAGGTTCTGCATGGTGGCCTTCTCGCCTCCACCCAGCAGCCCATCAACGCCCCCGAAGCTGCCGCCATAGCTCCCACCAGAGCCAAAGCTGTGGCAGCTGGAGTAGCTACTGCCCCCGAGGGCACTGCCCAGGCCGCCGACCGATCCCAGCCTGCAGGAACCGCCACCCAGGCTACTGGACAGCCGGCAGGAAGCGCGGGACGAGCCGCCCCCCAGGCCAGAGGAGCCCTTGATGGAGCTGGAGGAGGTGAACTGGCGGATGGTGGTGGTCATAGTGGCTGCGGGTGCAGAGTGAAAGAAGAGAGCTGTAAAGGAGGAGAGAGCCTGAGTGCGTGCGGCTGCTGGGGCTCGCCCGCCTCCTTTATAGCCGGCAAGTGGGCGTAGCGATTACAACAGGCCCGCTCCCCTGTTTCCATTCCCCTGGGCTTTCATCACCCATGGCTGCCTGCCAGCTCCCAGGTGGCTGGGGCCCCCTCCCGTCCCATCACCGGGGCTTTGCCTCATTTCTCCGAACCCCCATGCTGGGCGTCTGCGTGTGCGTGTGCGTGTCTCTGGTCTCGGGCCCGTCACCTGTGATTCAGGCGGGCCCTCCAGCTACGCTTTCCCATGACCTAATACGGAAAAGAGGAAAAGGCGGGACGTCACTGTCACCAGGCCCTCCCTGGCAGCCACCAGCCCAGCCCTGCCCGCCTGGACCCATGTCTGGTGGGAACATAAGGTGGGGAGTCAGGCAGCCTCTCCCCAAGTTTGCTGCCCCTCGCCCACGCTGCCCTACACTTGGCACTGGCACGGGGCTGCGTGCCCAGAGGACAGAGGGGACTGAGAGCCCCTCCTACCTTGGAAACTGGATCTAAACCCATCGGGCCCCCTCACACCACAGGAGCCTCAGGTGACCAGCCCATGTCACAAACAAGGAAACTGAGGCTCGAGAGGGATGCAGTGCCCACACGGCCCGCCTGACACCAGAGATGGGCTGGCAGGCATAGTCCTCTCACCGTGTCGCATCTTCCAAGAGCCCTGGCCACAGTGGCCCCTGCGAAGCCTGACACTCAGGGGCGCACTCCAGGGGCTGCGACTGCATCCAGTCAGCTCCTGACCTTGCCCCATCCCGAGGGGCTCGTGGCCCCCCATCTCCCCCTGTAAACCTTCTCCACCTCCCTTTTCAGGTGGGAGTACCAGACTCAGGTGGTCAAAGAGGAGCTTGGCTGGAGGATGGGAAAGTGGCAGATTGTGGGGGAGTGTCATGCCAGGAGGGGATCAAAACGAACTGTGAGGGGCAAGCCCCTTCCACCCTCTGGCCCTTCTGTGTCCCAAGAGTCCTTAGGGCAAGGTGAGGGGCACATATCTCAGCTCCCAGCCCACCGGAAATGCAAAGGATATTGTCCAATGAGAGGCTCTTACTGAGACCCCAGCCAGCCCCCCACCCGCAGGCTCCCCAGATGCTGTGCCTCAGAGCTGGCCATGTGCCCCCCATCCCAAGCCCAGCCCTGGGTCCCGCTGGGCGGAATGTGGTCCTATTTTAGACTGCCAATGGCTTCCACCTTCCAGACAGGCCCAGACAGCCCGCCAGCAGCCGAGGGAGATTCTTCAATAGCCGGGCAGCTGCCAAGCCACCAAAGCAAACAGGACGCCCCCCACGCGCACACACACATGGCGGCCACCACGCCCCACACACACCCCGGCCAGGCCCAACCGGTCTGGTTTCCCCTCTCACCCACCCATGCCCTGGACCACTCCTTCGGAAAGCCCCCGGCCCCTCTCCCTCCACCCTCACATCCACCCTAGGCTGAGGCTGGGAGCATCCCACAGCAGGTGTGGCCTCTGGAAAGCCTGTGGGGCCCTCCCAGGGACTAGCCGCAGGTGACAGGAACCCAGGAGCTGATTCTCAGAAGCTTTCCTAGCATGGGGGACCACCCCGGCCCTCCAGCCTCAATCCTTCCACCCCACCTCCCTCTCGCCTTCCCAGGATCCCCGGCCTGAATGGAGTGGGCAGAGCGGGTTGGCAGGTGACAGACAAACCGATACCCAAACACTCAGCAAACTCTCCTCCTCCTTTAATCCCTCAGCCCACACTGCTTCAAACCAATGACCAGACCTGATTACATGAAGCATCTAGCTTCAGGCAAAGTCACTGGGGCAAACCCAGGAGGCCTCCCCGGTGAGGGGCGGCAGGAAGCAGATACAGAAAAGCATGGACAGGGGCTCAGACAGGCACTCGGGGTGCGGCAGTGGCGTGCTGGGAGCTGGAGGTGATGGCTGCTCTTTGGGCGACGAGGCTGGGCTGTGGCACACAGCAAGGGGCCTCAGTGGCTGGAGCGGTGGACCTGCTAGTGTTAGAGACCACCTTCTGTCCCCTGCCTCCTCCACCATGGCGCACACCTGGTGGCAGATCTCCTGACTGCAGGCATTGGAGGAGGGGCACAGGGGACCTCAAACAGGAACCCCTACACCACTGCCATCCCACACAAAGGGTCCTCAACCTCTCCCTTCCCTCAGGGTCCGCATAGGACCCCCCACCTTGGACAGGACAGGGACAACTCTCCTTCCCAGCTGGGCTGTGACGTAGGCACAAGGAGTACTGAGTGGCCAGGCTGCAAGGAGAGGAGGCTCACCAGCCCACGGGCACTGGACCTCCCAGCCCCGTGGGGCACTGCTGGGAAGGAGTAGTGTTCAAGGAGGCCCAGGTGGAGGGGAGAGGTTCCGGAAAATGGGCAGGAAATCACAGCTGTGCACAGAAAACAGCACAGGCCCAAGGACCAGAGGGCACAGGCTCAGGGTGGCAGAAGAAAAGGGGACGGCACAATGGAAGACCCAGTGGCACTGTGTGGCCACTAGCCAGGGATTTACATGAAGCTGCGCAAGGAACAGATTCCATTAAAGCAAGAGAGGCTGTGGTTAGACTCTAGACGGACTTCACCACTGTTAAGGAGCAAAAAACTGGAATGTGTGACTAAGCATGGAAACTCTCAGCCAGGGGCCCAACCCACCTTTCCTCTCCAAACTCGACGGCCACCCACCTCGCCCCTTGGCTCGTCCTGGCTGACAGCATCACCTGGCACACAGTCATGGGAACCACAGACCCAGGGTCATTGTAACCACTCCTCCACATGTTCACCTGACATTTATGAAATCCTGACTGTGACCATGCTCACCCCCATATTCAGGCATCCCGGCCTGCTGCTGTTTTGAAGGTTCCTTTTTTCTTTTCTTTTTTTCAGAGACAAGCTCTCACCGTGTTGCCCAGGCTGAAGTGCAGTGGCGCAATCATAGCTCACTGCAGCCTCGAACTTCTGGGCTCAAGCAATCCTCCCACCTTGGCCTCCCAAATAGCTGAGACTACCGGCATCTGCCGCCCTGTCTGGCCTATACTCTCCTGTCCACATGCACGGCCTTCCTTTCCTTGCTGTGCGGGAGGACCTCTTTGACCCGACTCCCTGCTCCAGCCTCCTGACAGTTCTCTTGGTCTCACTCTGGCCCCTCTGATCCTCTGATCCACTTCCTCCTCTGCAGCAGGAGTGACTTATTCAAACATCTCTATGATGCCCCCCTGCTGTGCTCCACATCCCTCCGTGGCTCCCCGTGGCCTATGTGACCTATTCCAGGGGCTTTAGTTCAGTATTCAAGGCCACTCACAGCCATATCTCAGCCTGTGTTCCCAGTTTCACCCCTGCATCTTCGCAGATTCCCACCTCCACAGCTCCAGGCCTATCCCGGTGCTCAAATGCCACTTCCTGGGTGAGGGGGTCCAGCCCACCCCAGCAAGCACCCGGGTGCCCCTCATGGGAATCCTCACCATCCTCAGGCAGCGGAAGGTGGCGATCTCCAGCTCCAGCCCTGTCTTCATGTCCAGCAGCACTCGGTGCTAGCAATTCTGGCACCCCCATCACAGCGAGGCTCGCACAGCTGCTGTTCAATGCCGCAGATGAGCCCCTGTGGGCAACCCCGTCGTGGGCCTCTGCCTCCGCCGGGCAGTCCTCCCGTGGCACTTTCTGCAGGCCAAGGGAGAGGTGGCGCAGTGAGATGAAGCTGGGCCCTTCCCCAAGGCAGAGCATTGGAGAGAGACCCCTCCTTGGGGGGCGGTGGGTGCTGCCAGCACAGTAGGGTGGTAACTGGGGAGTAGACAGGGCTCCGGTCACTGAATGTGAAAGGACAGGCTGGGCTGGGAGTCTCTGGGTCTCCAGTGGGGCCTACGAGGCTTGGCCCACTCTGGGGTGACACATGCAGGGCAGGGACGGGACAAGGAGGGGACAGACAGAGGCCCTGCCATGCTGAGCCAGGACTACGGCTCCATCTCTAGGCTCTGCATGGGGCAGGAACTCCATGGTCTCTGTCTTGCTGCCTTGCAGGCCTCAGTGTTGGTGGCCCCCATGTTCAGTTACTTGGGAAGGTAGCGTGGTCCACGGGGACTTAAGGAGGTTGTCAGAGGTGGGCAGAGTACAACTGCTGACCCTAGTCCCTCACCTCCCAGAATTACTCCCCAGCCTCTTCCTGGCCTCTGTAGGGACCCCAAGACACCTGCACACAGAGACTCCCCCTCCAACCTGGAATTTGGAACACCCTGCTCTGCACTCGTTAGTCTTACTAAGTCCCTCTAAGATGGGCCCTGGGCTTTATTCTTTGTGCCTGTCACTCTCTCTAGAACACCGCAGATGCTCAGTATCTGCTTGCCAAGGGTATTCTGAGACACATGCCCTACAAACCCCTATGGTGGAAGCCGTGGACCCAAGGGGACTGGTCTCTGTCCCCAGGCCCGACAGAGGGCTATGTGAGCCCGTCCTCTCCAAGGCTCACATGTGACATCTGGAGCACAAGGGGCTGGTCCTGCTGGTTTCCAAAGGTCCTTCCAGCTGGGATGGCCTGTGGATGTGCCCATGTGTCAGGCCGCACCAGTACACAGTACATGTGCCTTCGCAGGTGCACGCCTGCTCACACGCGGCCATTCACCTTGCTGAAGACCCAGGCTGTGGCTTCCTTGCAGTCTTCTCCGCCATCTTCTCATGCTGGAAACACATCTCACTCAGGATGCGTGGCTCAGGTCCACACCAGACGCCAGACCCAGACGCCAGACGGGTCCACCCACCTGGCCTCGAAGGGCTTCTATCTCCTTGGCAGAAAGGACAGCAGGAGCTCACCAGGACATCCTGGGGAGAAACCTTAGGGCCTGTTTTCTCTGCCTCGGGGAGCCAGGAGCTGATGACAGACAAACTGACACGGGTGGCCAACAGCCCCGCGCCCTGAAGGTGCAGGCAGAGGTTGTCATATTTCAACAGACAGGACACCCTCCCCCAGTATGCATTGTGACTTGGGGGTGGACTTAACCCACGCCCCCCATGTGTGCCAAGGCCAGAGAGAGGTGACAGCTCCCCAGCACAGCAGAGATGAGCCAGGAGGGCCTCCCTCACCGCCCTGCCCGCCTGCCCGCCATCCACCATGCCCCCCTGCCACCCCACAGCACAGGCCTGGGGAAAGCAACCCTCTGCAGGTATCACTGAGCCAGGCCTCATTAGGAAGTATTCATCTGCCAAGAAAAGCGACCGTACAACCGGCCCCAAAGCCAAGGGCATCCAGTCCCTCGGGAATCAGGCCCCCAGCGCAGAGGACTGTTGAGCAGGGAGCCACAGGCCAGGGCAATTCAGGCCTCAAGTCCAGGCAGCGGCTTGGGTCTCCACACTGGGGTTGAGCCTTGGGGTCCCTAGGACCCAGAGCTGTCTGGAAAAGGGAGGCAGAGTCAGACCAGGACACGGATGCGAGCCAGACAGACCTGAGGGAGGATCCCTGTGCAGCCTCGGATCAATCTCTTAATCTCTCTGCGCCTCAGTCCCTTCAATGGTCAGAAGGGGGAAAGAGTCAAAAGGTCAAAAAGGGGAAAGAGACAGTATCGGTATCAGCTCAGATCATCGCTGTGAATCACTCGAAATACGCTGGGCAGAGCTTCCCTGTTGTGATGACTATCGCTATTATAATTAATTATCATAATTAGCATCGTGTGTTCTTACACCAATTCTCTCATTAGTTAGTTAACTGTATGGGCCGAGCCTCAAGGGACAAAAGAAGGATCTCTGGAAAGAGGGGCCCCTGCGGGCCTCACCCAGGGCCATCTGAAGGTCAAGGCCAGGGTCAGGGCCAGGACCCATCAGAGATGGGACCTGGGGGGAAGTACAGTCCAGCCCAGGGAGAGGTGGGGCCCAGCCTGACTTGCTCCCTGGTGAGTTTTGGCTGAGTTCCTGAGCTGGCCTTGTGGTTCTCCTGCAGACAGGCCAGCTCCCCAGGTTCTCCATCTGCATCTTCCAGTGGCTCTGACCAGGGACAGCTCATCCAGCCCCCACACAGGCCGCTGACGTCAGGCACAGGGTCAGCTCCGTCTTGTGCCTGGCAGATTGGAGGTGTGAGCCCTGGAGTTCTGCGGAGCTGCAGGGAGAGCTCCTCATACATACCACAGAGTGCTCCTGGGTGTGCAGAGCGGAGGACCCACCGGCAGCCCCCAGGCCCACTGGGTGGGGATGCCATGGCTGCCCAGCCGGCATTGTCGGTTGAAGCAGCCAGAGTCTGGGGGAGAGATGGTCTCAGCGAAAGAATTCCCCAGTGGCCCCAGGGAGGCTCTGCAATATCATTTTTGCAGGTTTTTGGAGAGTGGGCCAGAGTGAGGGCAATGAGAGTCCCCAGCACCCTGCCGGGGACTTGGGGGCCCAGCCAAGGCCCTCGGGGCTCACCAAGTGGTGGGGGAGCAGTATGCCCAGGCATGGGTAAACATGACGCCAGGAAAGAGGCCCTTATGCAGCCGTCTCCCCCCACGGGGTCACGGCCTAAGCTGCCTGGGCCTCACTCCCTCTTCCCCAGCTAGCTAAATTCACCTCTAGGCACAGTAGCCATCTCCTTCAGAAAGCCCTCCTGGATTTCCTGCTTGGGTCCCTGCTCCCTGCCACGCCTCCTCTCTACCCATCTCTCTGTCACAGCATCCCTTTGGGGGTTAGTTCCTCCTCCACCGGTCTCTGAGCTCCAGGGGGACAAGGCCAGGTCCGTCCCATTTTCTTTGGGATCCCTTGCCCTGGGCACAGTACCGCAACTCAGAGTCGGCCCCCAGGGCACGTTTGTTTCGTTACAAGATTCATTAATTAATTAATGAGGTTATGCCTGGCCCCACCTCAAACCTTTTCCCATAAGGTCATCTGGGTAATTTAAATGCGGGTGTGAAAGGGAGGGGCCCTGGGAGTAGCCTAGGCTGGCTGTGAGGACCGCTACTGTCACTGGCTCCAGTCCAGGCCGTGGGGTGCTGAGAGCACAGGGCCCTACAGAGAGAAGAGCTGGGTGAAGGTAGCGCATGAATCTGGGATTTCTTCAGGCCGAGGGCTGGACCAGGCAGGAGGAACACAACCCCAGGAGACACAAGCAACCCCTGCGAGCTTGTCTTGTTTATCTGGGGCCTGGCAGCTCCCCTCCCAGATGTCCCTCAAAGTCCTAAGTTAAGCGACGTTACCCTGGGTCAGGCTAAGCCCGAGGGCCAAGGGGACTACCCCTCCCCGCCAGGCCTCAGTGGGCCTGTCTGTAGCCAGCAGAGATCTGCCCCACACCCACCTCCCTACTCTCGAGGCTTCCTGGGTACAGCCAGGTTCGGTTGTGAAACCCGGGGTGAGGGTGTGCAAGGTGACCCGGGGTGAGGCTGGTGCGTGGTACATTGGGCGAGGGTTGGGGGAGGTGCTGGCTGACCCCGGCGCTCGGGGGCACTGACTCACCAGGGCTCCCCCGGGTTCCCCACTGCCAGGACCGAGAGCCGAGTATCTGATCTGGCACTGCCAGCAGCTCTGCCTTCAAGGGGAGACTGCAGGAATTCCCTGCTGAGTGGAGGTCCCGGGCAGGAGCGGGCAAAGCCCCTGGTAGGCAGCCCAGCCTGGTTCTCCCCACCAGGCCACTGGGCAGGCCTCACCACGCTTTCCCTCCTCCTTTCCCCCAGCTCCTGGGCCTGCTGCAATCATTCTCCAACCCTGGCCTGCTCTGGGGGCCACAGCACCATAGGACCCTCTGGGGCAGTGATTGTCCAGAAGACCCAAATGGCCAGGTTTACAGATAATGGGAAAACACAGCTTCTGACTTTAGGGACCCCTGAGCGACCATGATGGAGGGAGTGAGAAAAACCCACTAAAAGAGCAGTCATGAGACCATGCCAGACTCAGTGAAAAGAGCACAATGAACAGGGCATAGACTGAACCTCAAAGTGTTGAAAGCCCCCCCTCCCAAGATCTGGGGATAGAAGGCAAGTACCAGCCATCTAGGAGGACTGCCTGGAGGAGGCGAGGCAGGCAGGAGGGCAGTCCCAGAGGGAATGGGATAGGGAAATGGAAATTTTTCCAGCCTCATCTCCTAGTAGCCACACCAAACTCTTCCCTTCCTCTAGGCCTTTGCCCGTGCTTTTCTCTGTTCCTAGAATGCCATTTCCTGCCTTCAAGGTTCTGAAGGCCTCCCTGACCACTCCTCCAGCACCCACCCCAAATATACTCCCCTAAGAAGGGAAGAGCTGGCCAGGTGTGGTGGCTTATGCCTACAACCTGAGCACTTTGGGAGGCCGAGGTGAGAGGATTGCCTGAGTCGCTGGTTCGAGACCAGCCTGGGCAACTTGGCGAGACCTCATCTCTACAATAAATCAAAAAATTAGCCAGGCATGGTGGCGTATGCCTGTAGTTCCAACTACTTGGAAGACTGAGCGGAAGGATTGCCTAAGCCCAGCAGGCCAAGGCTGCGGTGGGCATGAGTGTGCCACTGCACTCCAACCTGGATGACAGAGTGAAGCTCAAAAAATAAATCAATAAAAAGGAAGAGTTCTCCCCTGTCCCCTGGGAGAACTTCCAATAATCTCACGACACAGGAAGCCCTCCAGGCCTGGGGCCAGAAGACTCAGGGCTAGATCCAGAGCAAGTGAGTGTAAGAATTAATAAATGAATGAACAAGCGAATGATGAATGGATGAAGAATGGGGGAGAATTGTTTGCAAAGGTCTAAGATTGGAATGAGCCGGGCACGTGGCACATGCCCGCAATCCCAGCACTTTGGGAGGCCAAGGCGGGATGATTGCTTGAGCCCAGGAATTCGAGACCAGCCTAGGCAACACAGCAAAACCTTGTCTCTACAAAAAAAAATTAGCTGGGTATAATGGCACCCACCAGTAGTTCCAGGCACTCTGGAGGCTGAGGCAGAAGGATCACCTGAGCCCAGGAGAACGAGGCTTCCAAGAGCTGTGATCATGTCACTGCACTCCAGCCTAGGCGACAGAGTGAGATCCCAACTCAGAATAAATAAATAAATAGAGTTGGGACGGAGTGAGTCAGAAGCAGGTGTCAAAGGCAGAGGGCAGGGAGCAGAAGGCAGAGGGCAGAGGGCAGGGGACAGGGAGCTTCCACCTTGTCCCTCAAGTCCTTGATGGTCTTGAAGTAGTGGCCGTGGTCTCAGGAGGTCCCAGGGCCCTGCTAAGGTATCACTCACAAATCTTCACCTCCAGATTGGCACTGGCCCCCCTCCTTGTCCAGGTGGCCAAGGTCGCCTTCTCACAACACCCAGCAGGGCATCTGCCCTGAAAACACTGGGGCCAAAGGCCCTACCCAGGTTACAGGCATAGCCCCCGCTGCTGCCTCCTGGGAAGAGGGACGAGGTGACTGACACATTGCCACAGCTACCGGGAGTCTGGGGGCCCAAGAAACACCCCTGGCATGGACAAGGACAGTCTGGAGATGTCCTGCTGGGCACACGCAAGCTCCTGGTGCCACCGGAGGTGGAGAACTGGCTGCTAGGGGTGGTGGCATCAGGGTGACAAGAGGTCAGGTGCAGAGTCTGTTCTAGACAGAGACCTGGGCAGTCCTTTGTAGTCAGGCTGAAGGGGGTCTGGGCCCCTGGCTCGGGAAGGCCAAGCCAAAACCCCCACTGTGCAATTCACCTCCTATCAATCACCCAGTGCCCTGCTCAGGCAGGGCCCCCCAGGGTCCCCTCTCAAGCCAGAGCCCTGCCTGAGTATGATGGCCTGTGAGGCGTCCACTGTCTGTTCAGAAACAAAGGTGTCATTGAAACCGCAGCCCCAGGGTAGGCCGACTTTCCATCCTCAGCCACAGTTAGGAGGCTGAGCTCATTCTTGCAGAGAGTCCAGAGAACCCAGCCCTGGGAGTCAGAAGGCTACAGAGCAAGGCCCCACAGGCCCGGAGCTGGGAGCCAGGCTTGGCCCCCCACCCAGCATTCCAGGTGTCAGGGTGAGGGTGGAGAGAATTGGGTCCTGATGGAATCACCCAGTTGGAGGGAGTGGAGAAGAATCAGCCTCTGACCCAAGGGAGCCCCAGCTTTCTTAGGATTCTTCCAAGTCTGCAGAGGAAACTCAGCCCCTGGTCCAGGGATCCCTGTGTCTGCCGGGAACCGACATGGCCATTTAACCAAGGAATCTCTGGGTCTCAGCCTTTCAGGCAGTCAGTTCAAGAGCCTCCGTTTGGCCAGGCTTGATGGTTCATACCTTTCATCCCAGCACTTTGGGAGGCCGAGGCAGGATGATCACTGGAGCTCAGGAGTTCGAGACCAGCCTGGGCAACATAGTGGGACCTCTTCTCTACAAAAACACATTTTAAAAATGATTAGTTGTGCACAGTGGTGTGTGCCTGTAGTACCAGGGAGGCTGGGAGATTGAGATGGGTAGATCATAGAGTCTAAGAGGTCGAGGCTACAGTGAGCCAGAATTATGCCACTGCACTCCAACCTGGCTACAGAGTAAGACCCTGTCTTAAAAAAAAAAAAAAAAAGTGGTGGGGAGCCATTCCCATCTCCCAAAGTCTTTGAGGGAATCTAGAGAGATGATGACATCAGCCAAGTGCTGATGAAACAGGTAGCAAGACCAAGCACAGGAGTCTGAGACCAGAGGGTGCAAGTAACCTCCCTGCCCCCTCCCCTCCTGAAGTCAGTCCGGGGGCCTCCAGGAGGAGGTGAGGGCAGGGAGAGGCCACAAGAAGCAGGGTTTGTGCAGAAGTCAGAGTCCTGCCCTGAGAAAGGGCCCCTGTGAAGGAGCCGCGGGATCCCACATCCTGCACTGGCCTGGTTCCACCCACCAGGAGATCCCCAGCCTAATCTCCACGGCGCTAATGATTTAGGTACTGCCAGGACACTGGCGTCTGCGCCGGGCCTGTCTGGATGTCGAGCTTCCCGGGACGCCCAGGGCCCTCCAGGGAGGGAGGCACCTGGGTGGCCTGGGCTTTCTGCCCACACACAGGGACAGGCAGGGGGTTGGGCTTTGCATGTGGCCCAGAGCGCCTGTGACTTGGCTAGACTGCTGAAAGGACTTCCTGCTTAGAAAGTGGGTGGTCTAGCACCGAGAGTGCCAGCTGGGCGTGGCGGGAGCTACTGGGAAGAGAGGCATTGAGCCTCGACTTTTTCCTGCCCCTGCCCCTGTTACAGCTTGACCCAGTTCCTATGTCCGCTGCATAGAAAACAGCCAATCACCAAGGCCACAGCATCACAACCAAGAAAGAATTTAATGTCGCAAAGCAGCTGAGCAGGAAAACAGCAGATATTCCTCAAATCTGCCCCCTTGAGAGTCCTATGATAGGGCTTTTAAAGGAATAAGCTGGAAGGCAAGGGGCTGGGGAATGGATGCTGCCAATAAGTTGGGGGGAAAGTCACAAGGGTGTCGAAACTGTCTTTGTCCACAGGGCCAGTTTCTGGGAGGGGGTCAGGGACCAGTAGAGTCAGCTCCTTGTTATGGGTCCTGGGTCTGGGTGGGGCCGTGGGTCCAAAGTCTCTGACAGCATTCTTTTTTTAATTTTTTATTTTGTTTTTGACTCGACCTCTCACTCTGTTACCCAGGCTGGCAACCTGGAGAGTAGTGGCACACTCAGTCACTGCAGCCTCAACCTATTGGGCTCAGGCAATCCTTCCGCTTCAGCCTTCCAAGTAACTGGAACTACAGGCATGTGCTACCACACCCAGGTACTTTTTTGATTTATTGTAGAGATAAGTTCTCGCTGTGTTGCCCAGGCTGGTCTCAAACTCCTGAGTTCAGGCAATCCTCCTATCCCGGTCACCCAAAATGCTGGGATCATAGGTGTGAGCCACTGCACTGGACTCACAGACAGCATTCTTAGGTTTTATAATGGAGACTGTCCATAATGCAAGTCCCATGATTGCTGCCACTGGCCCTGGGCAGTGAGACATTATAGACGTAGCTTAGTAGGAAGCTGGGCGGGAGGTGAGGGTCCCCAGGGATTAAAGCTGTTTGAACCCTTCGGCCAATCAAACTTCAGGATACTACAAGGAGATCTGTGCAAACTTAATCCCACTGGTTAAGGAAAAATACATTTATCAGCCCGGCACAGTGGCGCATGCCTATAATCACAGCACTTTGGGAGGCCAAGGCAAGCTGATTGTTTGAGATCAGCCTAGGCAAACTAGCAAGACCTTGTCTCTACAAAAAAAAAAAAAAAAAAATCAATAAATTAGCCGGATGTGGTGGTGTACACCTGTAGTCCCAGCTACTCAGAAGGCTGATGTAGAAGGATCACCTGAGCCCAGGAGATCGAGGCTGCACTGAGGCCTGGGTGACAGAGTGAGAACCTGACTCAAAAATAAATAGGCCAGACGTGGTGGCTCACGCCTAATAATTCCAGCACTTTGGGAGGCTGATGTGAGAGTATTGCCTGAGCCCATGGGTTCTAGACCAGCCTGGGCAACTTTGTGAGACCCCATCTCTACAGTAAATTTAAAAATTAGCTGGGCATAGTGACACACACCTGTAGTTCCAGCTGCTTGGAAGGCTAAGGCAGAAGGATCACCTGAGCCCAGCAGGTCAAGGCTGCGGTAACCATAAGTGTGCCTCTGCACTCCAGCCTGGGCAACAGAGTGAGAACCCAACTCAAAAATAAATAGGCCGGGCATGGTGGCTCACACCTATAATGCCAGCATTTTGGGAGGCCAAGGTGAGAGGATTGCCTGAGCCCACGGGTGCTACTGCACTCCAGCCTGGGCGACAGAGTGAGACTCCAACTCAATCAATCAATCAATCAATAATAAAAGATATTTATCAGTCTTGTGGGAGGCTTCCTCCCTCCCCAGGGGTCAGAACAGTGAAGATAATCAATTGCCCTTTATTGAAATGGTCATATAAACCATCACACAGGCTTAGAAAATACAGATATGTTCATTTTTAACCATAAGTTCAACTTTGCAGGGCTCGGAACTCTTCCACAACTTTTACCCTGAGGCCGTGTGTTAATCATATATACGCAGTTTCACCCTGCCTGTGAAGGTAGGTGCTCAGAGAGAGAGGCCCAAAGTCAAGGCTAGAGAGCAAAGTCAGCCAAGAGGTTAGACTTTAGGAAGGACTTCCTGACAATCTAGGACTGTCTTGGGAGAGGAGAGTCCTAGTGAAACCTGGGCTCACCCGAGTGGGCCAGAAGTAGGCCCTGCACCACCAGCCCATCATCCTCACGTAAAGGGACCCACAGGAAGACCCCTCCCAGTCCCCTGCCAGAGCCACACTCCTAAGAAGCTCTCTCTTCCCCGTAGCTGACTGACCTCAGCCCCCAGCCTCATCCTCCCCCAAGGCAGGCCTCACTCTGGCTCAGAGAAGGAATTGCCCTGGCTTCCGGCACCCCTGCCTTCACCTTGCCTGGGAACCCCACTTCCAAAGCCCCCAGACCTTAGCCTCGAGGCCCAGTTTGAAGGGGCAGAGAGTTCACAAACCTTCCTTCTTCCCCTCCCCAGGGTCTCATTCCCCCATCACTTCGTGGCCCCCACAAGGCCCCTCACTCCTAACATCGGACTTCTCTGGCTCTGCTCCTCTTCCTCTCTGGGCCTCAGTTTCTTCATGCCACTGACTCCTAGGCCCCGTGGCTTCTGCTCTCTGGAGGCTATACCGCCTGCAGAGCCCCCCTGAACTCCCAACACAGAGCTGCATAGGTCAGCATGGACTCCTCCCCCGGGTGGGAGGGCAGAGCTGAGATCACAGCACAGAGACGGAGGTGGGACCCCAGGAGGCCTCCCTGGCCCTTTGGAACGTGTGCCATCCCTGGTCAGGGCTTAAACCTGGACGTTGCGGCTCAGATCCTCACAACAGTGCTGTGGGGAAACTGAGGCAGGGCGCTTGAGCGGCGGGTAGCCGGGCGGCCCCATATTGGCACCAGAGCCGGGCCTGCCACCAGGGCCTTAGCCTCTCCTCTCTCCCTGTTGGGCAGAGGGTCTGGCAGGAGCCAGCCGGAGTTTCATGGAGGTTGTTAGGCCCATGACGCCTGCCCGGGCCTGTCCTCCACCCCCACAGGGAGAGGTCCGTGGCAGCCCCGAGGGGCAGTACTGGGCCACTCCTCCCCCCACATGGAAGATGAAGAGGGGAAAGAGATCCAAAGACCCCCTTCACGCTAGCTCAGAGGCTGTGGGGGTCAAGCAGAGATGGGGGGAGGAGGCCCCAGGAGGAGGCTGGGGGACCTCAAAGCAGCCCCAGGGCCCTGCGTGCCAGTCCAGCCTTGACTATCCCAGGCCCTCGGCCTCCTCTGCAGAGAGTGGAGCACAGATGGGCCCCACCTCGGATTTGAGCGGGGCTGGGGTGCTGGGGCGGCATCCCCCGAAAGCACCCTGTTGTGCTGATGGGAGGCAGAGGGTTTCGAAACAGCCGGGGTACACTGCCATGTTCAATAAATGTATATTTATGTTGACAAAGGTCACGCGGGGTCTGCCCAGTTGATCTCTGCTCCCACAGGTCCCCAAAGCATTAACTGTCGACCCCTAGGCTGACACCAGTCCCCAGCCCTGCCCAGAACCAGGGCAGGGCTTGCATACAGCAGGTGCTCCATAAGTACTTGTTGAATTGTTAGGGTAATGGAGCCTGGGCAGCGGCTGGAGTGGAAACAGGGTCCCAGGAAGGGAACAAGGCCACCTACCCCTGCCCGAGGAAAAGGATCAGGATGAGGTGGTCAGGGGCAATGAGAGGCCCAGGAGTCAGGGGTGGGTTCCCAACTGGGATCGTTCATCCCACAGACACTGAGTCCTGTCACCTGCAGGTCACAGGCACCTTGCCCAGGAAGACAGGGCCAGCAGAGGAGCTCACAGGTACCCCACCTGCACCCCACCCCCAGGCACTCCCACCCCAGGCCAGGCATCCCCCAGAAGTGCCCCCTCACCCAGTCACACCCACTGCCTCTGAAGGTGGCAGCCAGCTTCCTCTATCCTGAGGCCTGGGCGCCCCGCCCGAATCTACCCACTAATGATTTGTGTCTGACTCCAAAAGTGCCCCACCCTCCTCCTGGGAGATGCGGGACACTCTGGGGCTCCTGAGCCTCCCCCGATTTGGAGACTCTGGGGTAGGGAGTAGGGGACACCCAGGGCTCGGCCAGGCCTCCCCTGCCCTGGGACAAGCAAACCCGGCCCTCCGCCCCTCTGCCACTCAGCCACCTGTGACTGGCTTCCAGGAAGCATCGGCCTGGTGCACCAGGACAGGATGAGACACCGGGGACACCACACCTTTCCAGGCAGGGCCACATCAGCTGCCTGGGCCCTTCCCAAAAGAGGACCCAGAGGCCCAGGGCAGGAGGATGGGGCCAGGGAGGACACAGGGCTGGGACCAGTGGGAACAGGTGGGGAGGAGCTCTCGGAAGGAGAGCCCCGGCTGGGAGGTGCACGTGGGGAATCTCACCGCTTCCCACAGACCGAAGACTCCAGTTGGACCAGACCGACTTCTGCCCTCTGCCCTTCCATCCTAGTCTCCTCCCCACTCTCTGCCCTCACATTTTCTCCCTCTGTCCCTTTTCTCCCTCTCTCCCTTCCTGCCCTCTTTTTCCCTCTCTTTCCACGTCCCCGCCCCTTCTTTGGCCTGAGGGGCCCATGGGGGAGGGGAGAGGCTGATACTCAAGGGTTCCCCTTTCAGGCCTGGGCTCATGCCCACTCCCCACTTTGCCTGCAGCTGGGTTGAAAGGCCCTGAGGACCTGAGGGAACAAGACCTCAGAGATCTGAGAGGCCCGGGCTCCTTCTTACCTTCCAGACCCCAACCCGGCCCACCTCTCTTCTCCCCACCCACTCGTCTGTTTCCCCTCCCTGTGCCATGCAGAAGTGGGTGCTTCCCCTGGTCCTCCTCCTCCTCCCCTGGTCCTCTTTCCCAGGTTCTCTCTCTCTCTCTCTCTCTCTTTTTTGAGTCAGAGTCTCTCTGTCAACCAGGCTGGAGTGCAGTAACACACTCATGGCCACAGCAACCTCAACCTGCTGGACTCAGGCAATCCTTCTCTCTCAGCCTTCCAAGTAGCTGGAACTACAGGAGCACGCTACTATGCCCAGTACTTTTTTTTATTTATTGTAGAGATGAGGGCTCGCCAAGTTGTCCAGGCTGGTCTCGAACCCCTGGGCTCAGGCAATCCTCTCTCCTCCACCTCTCAAAGTGCGGGGATGACAGGCGTGAGCTACCACGGGGATGACAGGCATGAGCTACCGTGCCCAGCCTACTCACACCCTTTCATGTTTGCTCTAGAATGCTTTTCAATGGCTTCCTCCAAGGGTGGCTGGAGCCAGGCTTCCTGAAAGAGAGGCTGTGTCTCCCCCTCAGACTGGACATTCCCTTGGGGTGGCCATGTCTCCTCCTCAGGCTGGGAGCGCCCTTGACTTGGGAACTGCTTCTCCTGTTGGGGCCATGGCTCTGAGCATGGCCTGTCTCCTCCTTCCTTCACCCAACACCTCCTGCAGGAGGGAGTCTCTCTTTTCCTTGTCCACCCAGTCACCACATTGCTGATCACCCAGTCACCACATTGTGACCCACCTGCCTGACTGAGAGAGGGGAGAGGCAGGACAGGGAGGATCAGAGGATGACAGGGAGGACCTGGAGAAGAGGGCCAGGAGGAGGACCAAGGGAGGAGCACCTGGGGAGGAGCACCTGTGAAAGGGGGTCCTAGGGAGGGAGAACCAGGGGAGAAGGATCCGGGGAGGAAGGACCTGGGGAGGAGGATCTGGGGAGGGAGAACCAGGGGAGGAGGACCAGGGAGGAAGATCTGGGAAGGGAGGATCTGGTGGAGGGGGAGTGGTCCATCCTTTCCAGCAGGGCAGGCAGGAATATTCTGCAGAGTTTGAGCTCCATGCAATACTCTGCCCACTCCAGCCCCGCCGACACCTCCCCATCAAGGCCAGTTGCGTCCACCCTGAAGCTGAGCTGTCCCTGCCAGCCATTAGCTTGTCCCTCCACTCAACTCTCTGTGCCTCAGAGTCCAGGGGCCTGGGAGCCTTGTCATTTAACATTTCAGGCCGATACACTTTTCTCAGCGAGATATTATGGAGGAGGAGACCAGGGGCTCAGTCAGGCTGCCGTGACCCCAACGCTGACTGGGTAAGTCCCCCGGCCGTGAGAGGTCATCCTTCCCTGCCTGTGGTGGGCAGAAGAGTGGACCCCAGATATGTCCAGAACCTGGAAATATGCAGCTCATAGGGCAAAAGGGGCTTTGCAGACACGAGTCCATCATCATCACGAGGGCTCCTGGCAGGAGGAGGTGGGAAGCTAAGAGTCAGAGAAAGAGGCTGACTATGGAAACAGAGGTCAGAGGGACATGTGGCCTTGAGCTGAGGAGCGTGCAGCCTCCAGGAGCTGGAAAAGGCAAGGAACAGACTCTTCCCCAAAGCCTCCAAGGGACACAGCCTTGCTGACACCCTGATTTTAGCCCCATAAGACTCATTTTGGACTTCCGTCTTCCAGAACTGTCAGAGATTAAATGCATGTTGCTTTAAGCCCCCAAGTGTGTGATTTTGATACAGCAGCAGTCAAAACGAATACAATCCCCTAGCCTACTCTAGCACCATGAGTGCTAGCCACTCACGCTTGTGTTAGAATTATTGGAAGACCAGGCGTGGTGGCTCATGCCTGTAATCCCAGCACTTTAGGAGGCAGAGGCAAGAGGATTGCCTAAGCCCACGGGTTTGAGTGCAGCCTAGGCAACTTGGCAAGACCTCATCTCTACAATAGATCAAAAAAATTAGCTGGGCGTGGTGGCACATGCCTGTGGTTCCAGCTATTTGGAAGGCTGATGTGGAAAGACTATCTCAGCCCAGCAGGTAGAGGCTACAGTGGCCGTGATCATGCCACTACACTCCAGACTGGGAGACAGAGTGAGACTCCAACTCAAAAACAAAAAATAAAGAATTATTGGAAGATGGGTCTGTTCCCTTCTAGAATATTCATCTTTCAATCCTTTCCAAGCAGAAGATGGCTTTCTCTTCATCTTTGGATCCACCACAAGGTCTAACTCCGTATTTTGTACACAGTGGGTGCCCTATGGATGCTTGCTGAACGGATGCAGGTGGTAAGAGTGCAGAGTTGGACTTCCGTCAGCACCTCCTGGCTGTGTGTAGTATGTGCAGTCACTGGGCTGGGCACTCAGGATTCAGGACTGAGTCAACCGAGCCCTGCCCTGGATGACAGCAGGCCGGGAGCAAGACAAACGCAGCAACAAGCCATTAAAGCACAATGCAGCGTGTGAGGTGACAAAGGTGTGTGTGTACAAGCACCCTGGGAGGACCCGGGAGGGGGTGACCCATGCACAACAGGTTGCCGAGGACAGTTTCACTGGGAGGGACAACAAGGCTGGGTTTTCAAAGCCAGGTGGCACTCGGCCAGGCTGAGGAGACAGGGTGGGAAATTGCCGGGTAGAGGTAGAAACAGGCGTGGTGAGGCTGGGCATCACCCAGAGATCCATAGCTGGACTGGTATGTCCAGGAATACACAGCAGGAGAGCTATGAGAATGAATCCCAGAAAAAAAATGCATTTCTTCAGTTACTATGAGTCGAGCACCTACTCTGCATGGACACACTCCTAGGCTCTGGGAATATGGCGATCAACACGGTGGGCCAAAGCCTGGGCAGCATAGCAAGACCTCATCTCTGAAAAAAAAAGTCAGAAATTAGTCAGGCATAGTGGTGCACAGCTGTAGTCCCAGCTACTCAAGAGGCTGAGCTGGGAGGATCGCTTTAGCCCAGGAGTTGGAGGCTGCAGTAAACTATGATCACACCACTGCACTCCAGCCTGGGCAGCAGAGTGAAGCCCTGTTTCAAAAAAAAAAAAACTACCACAGCCCACATCTTTGAGTTTGGAGAGCAGACATCCTAGCAGGAGAGACGGGCAAACTACAACCAGAGAATGACCCGTTCTCTGAGAAAATACAATGGGAACATGAACGCTTCAACAGGCCAGGGACTACTAGGGGATGGTTGAGGAGGAAACTGAATGAAGGATTATGTCCAGAGTTTGCTTTGAAATACCCTTACCTCCCCAACAAAAGTGGGTAGGAGGAGAGAAGAGAAACCACATAGCAGCCTGTTGACAACTGCCAAGCTGACTGACGGGTATACGGGAGCTCATTTTGCCAGACCCTCTGCCTTTGTGTATATTTGATATTTTCCACAAGGGAAAAAAGTTTCCTTGAAAAGTTCTAAGAATTTTCGCTCTCGCACTAACCACCAGTGGGAATAACTTTCCCCCCATACTTCTACCAGCAAGGGGATCATCAAGGTTTGTTTGATAGTGGTGTTATCTTCTACTTTTTATCTTTCTTTTTTGTTTTCCGTAGGGATGAGATCTTGCTATGTTGCCCAGGCTGATCTCAAACAACTGGGCTGAAACAATCCTCCTATCTCGGCCTCCCAAAGTGCTGAGCCACTGTGCCTGGCCATTTTCACTTTTTGTCTCTTTCTTCCTTCCTTCCTTCCTTCCTTCCTTCCTTCCTTCTTTCTTTCTTTCTTTCTTTCTTTCTTTCTTTCTTTGAGTTAGATTCTCACTCTGTTGCCCAAGCTGGAGTTCAGTGGCACGCTCATGGCCACCACAGCCTCAACCTGCTGGGCTCAGGCGATCCTTCCAAGTAGCTGGAACTACAGGTGCATGTCACCACACCCAGCTAATTTTTTTTATTTATTGTAGAGACACAATCTCTCCAAGTTGCCCAGATTGGCCTCAAACCCCTGGACTCAGGCAATCCTCTTGCCTCTGCCTCCCAAAGTGCTAAGATTACAGGTGTGAGTCACCACGCCCAGCCTTTTGTCTTTCTTAATTTTTGAAAAACAATTCTCTGTTGCTTCAGTTTCCTTTTTTTTTTTAAACTGAATAGAGACAAGGTCTTGCTATGGTCCCCAGGCTAGTCTCGAACTCCTAGGCTAAAGCAATCTTCTCACATCAGTCTCCCATAGTACTGGGATTACAGGCATGAGTCACCACATTCAGCCCCATTTCTTTAATTATGAGCGAAATTGAGCTTCTGCTATGGTTTGACCATGTTCCCCAAAGTTCATGTGCTGGAAACTTAATTCCAGTGCAACAAGGTGGAGAGTAGGACCTTGATCAGGCCATAAGGATGCAGCCCACATCCGTGGATTAATGCCCTTCTCAGGGTAGGGGCTGCTGATCACTGGAGTGGACTCCTGATATGAGGGGGATTAGACCCCTCCCTTCCCGCTCTCACATGCGGGTGATTGCCCCTCCACCTTCCACCATGGGTGATGCTGCACAAAGACCCTCAACGGACGCCTCAGCCTTGCTTCCCAGCCTCCAGGGCTGGAGGATATAAGTGACTGTCCTTTACAGGCGACTCACTCTCAGGGTTTTCTTTGAGCAGCACAAAACGGACAAGACAACATCCTTCCCCACATGTTGGGGTCACTTCTTGTTCCCCTCCTTGTCCCTGATGAACGGGCTGCTCCTCTTCGTTGACTGGTTTCCTCTGGGGTCCTCCCTGACTCGTGTGAGCGTTTCATAAACATGGGAATGTGGCTGGGAGCAGTGACTCACGCCAGCAAGGTAGGAGGACTACTTGAGTCCAGGAGTTTGAGACCAGCCTGGGCAGCATAGCGAGACAGTGTCTCTACCACAAAAAAAAAAAAAAATCAAAAAAGTAGCCGGGCGTGGGGGTGCCTGCCTGCAGTCCCAGCTTCTTGAGAGGCTGAGGTGACCCTGAGCCCAGGAGGTCGAGGCTGCCATGAGCCATGGTCGTCGCGCTCACGCCACCGCACTCTAGCCAGGGCGACAGAGTGAGACTTCAAATCCAAAAAATAAAAATACAAATTAAAAAATTAAAATCATGGGACTAAGGCCTCAGCACGTGTTGTGACTGTGTTTTCCCAGCTCCTTGGCTTTCCAACTTCATTTGCAGGTCTTTTTTCTCAGATCACACTCATTCATTCTTTCCTGTCTGGGCATCAAGCAGTTTGAAGGAGGGGCTCCCTTGGATGGCAGTGTGAGAGCTGGACGGGGCAGCGCGGGGCAAGGCGTGAGCGAGGATGGGACATCATGTCACCCAGGAGCCAGGCCAGAGAGGGAGCAGGCCGGGGGACACTGCACCCTCTGGGCTGAGCGATGACTTCACTGAGCAGGATGGAGAAGCCGGGCAAGCGTGTATTGCCCTCCACCGTCACACCCGCTTGTCTACCTGTTCTCTCCTCTGGACATGGGCAGCCACCTTTCCTCCTTCTCTCGGAGCTCAGAAATAGAGCAAATAGTGCCCAAGAACTGTGGAAACGAATGAATGCAAGAATAAAGGAATACATGAATGACTTGAGTTTGCCATGCCTCCGCCTGATGGAGATGTCAGGAGGCAGCAGGAGGGGTTCATGAGTGAAGGGACTTTCTCCTCCCTCATCACCCTCCTCCCCCCCCCAGCCATGCCTCGCACTGAGCAGGTGGCCCCATGACTCCACCAACCGGGCGCGCGGAAGCCTGTGGCCCTTCAAGGGTGCGACTGGTCCTCAGAACCGTAGGACCCACCGGCAGCAACAGAGAAGGCACCTTGCAGCAGGCAGAGGAAGGAGACCAGACCACGCAGTCCTCCTCCTTAGAGGCGAGGGAGGGGGGCATGGGAGGCCGCAGAGGCAGAGACCTGGGCTAGAACATAAAGAACCTTCTAGAGCCAGGCTCGGTGGCTCAGCCTGAAATCCCACACTTTGGGAGGTTGAGGTGAGTGGATTGCCTGAGCCCACGGGTTCGAGACCCGCCTGGGCAGCGAGACCTCATCTCTACAATAAATCAAAAAATCAACTGGGCGTGGTAGCGCATGCCTGTAATTCCGGCTACTGGGAAGGCTGAGGAGGAAGGATCGCCGGAGCCCAGCATGTCGAGGCTGCGGTGGCCGGAAGCGGCCACTGCACTCCAGTCTGGGCGACAGAGTGAGACTCCAACTAAAAAGATAATAATAATCTTCTAGAAAGGCCGGCTGACCCTGACAGACCCCGTGGCCCAGAGGCAGACTCCCAGGGCAGGCTGGGGGCCAGTCTGGGGTTGATTTCAAGGTCACCACTTGGGGACAAAGGGTGGAAACATTGACCAGACAGATGTTGACAGGGAGCAGCGGAAGGGAGAAATGGAGCCCTCTAGGGCTCCCACCTCCTGACGTCTCTTCTCACCCCAGGGCTTGGTGGCTTCCCGGCAGCAAGCGCCAGACCCCACCGCTCTCCAAGGCCAAGGCCATGTTAAACACTCTCCGGCCGCCGCTGGAGCCTCAAATCTGTGGCAGGAGCGCCCTCTGCTGGCCATTCTGGGTAGCGCTTCTGCGCGACAGTCCCTGGAGGGACCGATGCGGGGAGGGGCGCAGAGACCCCGGAGACCCGACCTCCACCTGCGCTCGTCGAACCTTCTCCTCCAGGGGCCTGGCTCCTCCTCGCCATCTTCAGCTCCTCCCTCTCTAGTTGCACGACCCCTATAGCACCTGGCTGGGCCCTGTGTCTCTTCCCCTGCCTCCTGGCCGGGACACGAGAGTCCCTTCGAGCTGACCCGCGCGCTGTCGTCCCGCCCTCTCCACCTCCCAAAGCCCTTCCCTGGCGCATCTCCTCCTCCGCGCCCACCCCCTGAGGTCCCTCTGTAACTTGCTGGCCCCAAAGTCAGCCCTCCTCTCCAGCCATCTGGAAGTCCCCAAGGCAGGTCTGCTTGCCCCGCGCGGAGACTAGCCTTCCTGTCGCCGGCTCCCGAGGATGGCGGCCGCCGTCGGAGCTTCCCGCACGGGGCGTGGCACCCACAGGGCG
>NW_007258889.1:431010-431432 GCF_000164805.1 Carlito syrichta | reverse complement strand
CGGGTACGGCGGGCACGTGGGGGGGGTAGCCTTAAAGCCCGGACCCAACCTGCTTGTCCTCCCCAAAGCTGCTGAAATAAAAGTCAGTGAACGATTGAATGAAATGGGGTGATGGACTCACAGGTTTGCTGTCTTGATGACCACATCCCTCACATATTGTGTTCGTATTATTTTGAAGCTATTCCTTGCGACTTTTTTCTTTACATAAAGAATGGCCGGGCTCGGTGGCTCAGCCTGTAATCCCGCGCCTTTGGGAGGCTGAGGTGAGTGGATTGCCCGAGACCATGGGTTCGAGGCCCGCCCGGGCAGGTGAGACCTCATCTCTACAATAAAATTAAAAAATCAGCCAGGCGTGGTGGCGCACGCCTGTCGTTCCGGCTCCTCGGAAGGCTGAGGCGGAAGGATCGCCGGAGCCCAGCGGG
>NW_007258889.1:424761-430984 GCF_000164805.1 Carlito syrichta | reverse complement strand
AAAAAAAAAAAAAAAAGAATGGTCTCTAAGCTCTCTAGAAAGTGGACAGATCCTCAGCCTCTGAGCAGGCTCTCCGAGGGCAAAGTGGAGCCCCGAGCCGTTCGGGTCTCCCCAGAACCCAGCATGGATGACTCCGAGTCTCCCTGCAGTGACCATGGGATCAGGAAAGGGCAGAGGCTGGACCCCAGCTTGTCTCCTGCCCTGAGTCCTGGGCAGCATCCTGCAGGGTAAGCAGCACGTGCAGGCACGGCTCACATCATATCCACACTCACACACTCACGTGCTCAGAGGCTCACGTGCCCACACACATTCTCACATGCTTACACACTCACATGCCTACAGACTAACACGCACACACTCATAGACTCATACACACATGGACACACAGCTTACACACTCACACTCAGACACACTCATGCGCCCAAGACCAACACACACTCAGACTCATACACACATATTGATACACAGCTTACATGCTCACTTACTCTCAGACACATTCACATGTTCACAGACCAACACACGCTTACACACTCAGATTCATACACATGCATTGACACACAGCACACACTCACACTCAGACACACATGCCCACAGACCAACACACACACTCATAGACTCATACACACATATTGACACACAGCTCACATGCACACTCACACACTCACACTCTCAGGCACACTCGTGTGTTGACAGACCAACACATACTTACACACTCATAAACTCACACACACTCCTTGCCACACAGCTCACATCCACACACTCACACACTCACTCACATGGCCACAGATCATCACACACACTCATAGACTTGTACACACACTGGTGCACAGTTCACACGCATGTTCACACACTCAGACACACTCACGTGTTTTTAGACCAACACATACACACTCAGATTCATACATGTGCACTGACAAACAGCTCTCACACACTCGCACACATTTACACACTCACAGGAACACTGACACACTTACACACTCATAGACACATCACATGCTGCTCACACCCAGGCACATGCTCACAGCCTGACATCTACTTATGAACTCAGACCCGACTCACACACATTCACATGCACACTCCCAGACCCTATGAAGACTCCCATGTTCACACATCTAACCCACAGCTCACACACGTTCACATCACACAATCATAGACTCACACCTTCCCATACACACCCACACCTAGACACAACTCACGCGCAAACTCACACATATAGATTCACACACACAGGCTCATGGACAAACGTATGCACACTTTCAAACTCACACAGACCCTCGTGCACTCACACCTTACATACCCACACACACAACACTTCTGTTGCCACTCTGGCCTATCAACCTGGCATCCTCATCAGGGGACAGAAGGAGTCTGTACCTCACCCCAATCCCAAGAGGTGCTTCTGGAATCTTCCCAGGAGACCCCAATCCCAAGGTGGAGGGATGTTCCTCCTCAGACCAGATTGTGCAACAGCCTTCATTGATCACAGGCCTCAAGGGGGTTCCCCAACTCCCTGCCTCCATTCATCAGCTCAGCCTCTCACTCCCTGCCTTGTATGAAGAGGGCTGAGCCTGGGAACCAGCGGCAGGCCCTGGCCTTGGGGAGCTCTGTCTCCAGGGACAACACCATGGAGGCCTGAGCAGGCTGGGCTGCAGGAACTCCCCCGAGGGATCCCGACATGGCCCAGAAAGCAGGAGGCTGAGGAGGGAGTCTGAGTCGGGTCCAGCATGGCAGGTATCCCAAATAGATGCTGGCCTTCCAAGCAGGATGACTGGGGGGCACACAAGGGCCTGACACCCTCCAGGAAGCATGAGACACCCCAGGTGAGAGGAGCTGGCTGGGATGGGAGGTCGAGGTGGGAACTGGGCCTAGGGGAGGAGGACCCACCAGTGAGAGGCCCTGTGCACCAAGCTGGGGATGTGGTCCTTGTCCCTGAAGATCAGGTGGGAGCCCTGGTCAATTGTGCAGGACACGAGAGGGCAGAGCAGCTCTGCAGAGGCCCACAGCCCGTGTCCAGATGCCCTAGGATGGCAGGCCACTCTCAGCCCCCATCCTAGGAGCAGAGCAGGCCCAGAAAACCAACCGATCCTTCCCTAAGAACGAGGCTCTCTGCATGACAGAGGGTCTGTCTGTGCAAAGACCCAGAAACACACAGCACCAGGAGCCTGGGCACCTTCAGGAAAAGTTGCCAGCTCATCCCAAACAGCCCACCCCAGATGGGCTCTAGCCCAGTCAAGAGCAAGGGGATGAGAGGACATCCCTCAGGAGGGAGCAGAACTGGGGACATCCTGCGGGGCAGAGCAGAGAACGCTGGGGAAGGGGTGGGTTCTGGCTCCCCAGGGAGGGCTGGTCTTGGGTGAGGGAGGGCGGGGCTATGCACGCCCACACATTCCAGCCGCCTGCTGCACCCTTCCAGCTGGCTCCAGCCTGTTCTCACCTGTTCCGGTGATTTCCCAGGCTGCTCTGGGCCTGGTTCTCAGTGCCAAGTCCCAGAATCCTTCAGGGTTCAGAATCCAACTACAGGGACCATGGTTAGAATGTCTGGAAGCCCACCTCACTGGGACAGCTCCCTCCCCCGCCAACACCCCCCACACACACACACACACACACAGACACGTACACACTCACTCACTCACATGCACACACTGCACCATCCTCCACCTCAAGACACAGAGCAGGGCTTTCAGGGGCTAAGACACTTCCTTCCATTGCAACCAGTGCCACCCGCCAGGACAAAGTGCTACCCTCTTGCCACAGACCCTGGACAGGGGGGAGGGAAGGCAGCCAAAGTCCCTAGAGATGTCCTGGAAAGAAGGTTCCCCCCAGGCTCCGGTCCTGGGACTCCACCAGAGGAAGGCTAGGAAAAGGGAAGCTGAGGGGTCCCTGCCTGGCCCGAGGCATCCCAGCCAGGCCTGCCCACTCCAGCTCAGCCATGGGGTGGGGACAGAAGTGGGGAGCTACACCCACTCTGCTCCCCACTTGCCACCTCCAGCCCTGCCCTCAGCCTCAGCCTGCTGCCCCCACAGTGGAGGCTGTGCTGGACATCAGGGCCCGGCGTCCCAGCTCATCCCAGGCCTCGGCTCCCACGGTCCTGTTGTCACCTTCCCAGCCTCCTTGTAGGACGGAGTTCCCACGCCCACCCAGGGCCCAAAGCCAGGACCTGTTGGTTCCCACCAAGGCCTGGGAAGTGATTTCTGCAACCCAAGCCACCCTGGGCCTGCCGCGGGCCTCCCAGGAAACAGCTGACCCTGCCTGCTGTGAAGGCACAACAGAGAGACCAGCCCAGGCCCCAAGGGCCCAGCTCAGAACCGCTGAGGCCTTAGAACTGTCACTGTGATTGAAATGCTGACTGTCCCAGCAGCCCTCCAGAAAGAGGCTGAGAAGTGGGCAGGGACCCCAGACCCAAGACTCCCAGATTTGAGGCTTCCTTCCCCTACCCCCAGCCAGAATGACAGGAGGCTGCAGAGCCAAGGCAGGGAGGGTCCTATGGTGGGGGAGGGGAGAGTCCCAGCACAACCAAGTTCAGATCACAAAGCACATCCTCAGGTTCATCCTGAGAATGAGACACTGAGAACCCACGGACACTGAGGGACGGGATTTCTGCCCATATTTAGGAAAAGAAACTGAGGCCCGGAGAGAAGTGGATTGTGGGAAAAATTTCACCGCAAGTTAAGTGGTGAGGACTGACCTTGACCAACCCACGTGGCTCCCTCCCTGCCCAGGTGCCAGTGCAGAGAGCCCGGCTGGGGTCTGGGGGGTGCAGGGCTGGGTAGCAAGGTGCTAGCAGCTCCCCCAGAGCTGGAGGCCCATGGGCACAGGGCCCCATCTGGCACCCAGGGCACCCAGCTGGTTAGAACAAAGGCCTCCCTTAGAGACCCGCAGCAACAAACAGAACATGCCCCCTCCTATTCCCAGGCACTGTGAGGTCCTTCCCACTCCCCCACTTTCCACTCTCAGGACCCCTTTCCTTCTGCCCAGCATCTGCTAAGCCATGAACTAGACCAAAGTCCCAAACCTCAGACTGTCGGGGCCTCAGTCTCCCAAACCTCCAACAGCAGAGGTAAAAGCGGTTGTGTGAGGAAGGGGCACCATCATTGCCCTGGCCATTGCAAGAGCTGGAGCTCCAGCAGGCTGCACCCTCCACCCTGCACCCCACCCAGCCAGGACATGCAAGGCAAGCGGTTCCCACGCCCCATCCCTGGCGGCAGCCAAGAGCTTCCTTACAAGGCCAGAGCGCTGAGCTGGCTGGGGCAGGCAGCAGGTGGGGGCCAGGGCGGGGCGCAGCACACCTGGCTTAGCCAAGCCCGGGCGCACCCACTTGGGAGGAATGTGGACACTGCCTGGACGGGCCCTGGGAAAGCGGCCACCCCCGCCTCACCTGGCCCTGACTCAGCCTGGGTGGGCCAGGGAGGCTGCAGCCTCAGCAGAACTGAGTCTTCCACCCCACCCTCCCTGGGACCGAAGCAGGAGACAGGGCCTGAGAGAGGGGCTGAGAGTGAGGACAGCCCCCCAGGACAGGTCTTAGTGATTGAACCCAGGGACAGGGCCTGAAGAAGGGGCTAGGAGTGAGGACAGATCTCCACCTTCCGGGGAGGCCTAGGACTTGGAGAACAGCAGGGACCGTCAGACGGGCCCCTCTCCTGCCCTGTCCGGGGTCTGCCCCCAGCACGTTCTCCCGGGGGCAGGAGAACTGAGGACTCCAGACACCACGGCCCACCCCTAAGACCTGAGCCGCCTCTCATGGCACGCCTCACTTCCTGATGCTTCTCTGAGCCTGTTTCCTCCTTTGTAAGGGGGCCATAGTGGTGGTTCCTGCCCACAAGCAGAGCAGAGGGGGAGGAAGAGGCGTCTGGGAAACATTTGACAAATCATGGCAAGTTACTCATAGCTATGACCAGGCCTGGACCCTCTCTGGGAAGGGGGCCTCCCCCTCAGGGGGAAGAAGCAGAGAGACCCTCTCCTCTCACCCTACCCCCCAAGAAATAGAAGTATCCGTCAAGCTCCATGAGGCCTGGTGATCCGTGTTCCAGGCAGAGCAGGGTGGCTCCATCATCCCCTGTTTCTGTCACCCAAGGTAGATAGATATTCAAAATTCCACACGGCTGGGCATGGTGGCTCACATCTGCAGTCCCAGCACTTTGGGAGGCCGAGGCGAGAGGACTGCTTGAGCCCAGGAGCTCAAGACTAGCCTGAGCAACATAGCAAGACCTCGTCTCTACAAAAATCAAAAAATTAGCATGTGCCCTGTAGTCCCAGCTACTTGAGAGGCTGAAGCAAAGGGATCATCTGAGCCCACGAGGTTGAGGCTGTGGTGAGCCGAGATTGGGCCACTGCACTCCAGCCTGGAGGATCTGACTCAAAAAGTAAAAACTCCCAGGACCAAGGCTAAGTCTCCCCTTCACCTCAGGCTAAGTGCCTCTGGAGGCTGGGGCCTTGTTTCCTATCAGACAGGGGGCTCCCAGAAACCTTCCTTTGCCTCACACTCCCAAGTCCTGGACCACGAAACCACAGGCCACTGAAGGCCACAATATCCAACCTTCCCCTCCCAGTGCCACCCGGCCTTCCCAGGCCCTGACATCCACCTCCTCATCCAGCCAGCCAGTCCCCAACGTGATGCTGGAGTCTCAGGTGCCCACCCCGACCCTGACCGTCAGGAAGCAGAGCCCTCTAGGCTGGGGCCGCAGAATTGCCCACCCCACCCAGCCGACAGAGAAAGGGCCCACAGGCCTGCCAGGGAGGGCTTCTCCCTCTGTCCTGTGATTCTCTGCCTGTCCATCCTGCTCCTTCCAGACCCCAGTCTTAAAGGGCTGGGCTGGGGGCCTCACAGTCAAAGGTGCTGACACAACAGCCCTGGCTCGGGGGCTTCTAGGAGCCAGAGTGGAGGGGAAGTTTCTCCAAGAACCTGCAGCTGTGCCCACTGCCCCTCCCCCAGCCTGGCTTCCCCCACCCCATTCCCCCCCTCCGCCCAACTCCCTGCCGGGCACACAGGGCCAGGCTGGGGTGCAGCGCTGGCAGGACAAACAGTCTCCAGTGTTGGGTGTTTGCCTCGTCGCCAAGGAGCGGGGGTGCGGGGCCTGGCTCCCTGCCATGTTTGGGCCCCAGGCTTAAGGCGTGGGCAGGAGGGAAGGGGAGGATTTGGGGTGTGGGGCCTCACTTCCCGCTCCCGGGGCCCCAGGGCAGGGAGGGCCGGCTGGGACTCGCAGCTCCCTGGGCCGATTCAGACTTG
>NW_007258889.1:418022-424404 GCF_000164805.1 Carlito syrichta | reverse complement strand
CAGGCACTGCTATGTGTCCCGACCCTCGGGACTGACTTTCCACCACAGCCTGGTTCAGACCACCTAGGATAGGGTCCCAGAATCCTGGGCCTTGGCCCATGACCTTGGGCAAGTCGCTGCCCTTCTCTGGGCCTCAGTTTCCCCATCTATAAAGTGTCAGAAGCTGGTTCCTAAGGAGCCTCCCATGTTCTGTCTTCCCTGTCGATCTGGGCAGGTGTGTGCTACTGCGTGTAGGCATCGGGCTGTGGGCCAGGAGCTGCGACGGGGCCTCAGACCCCTAGCAGGGCTGGGTGCACATCTCGGCAGCCTCACTGCCCTGCCCAGGGCCAGTGCCCAGCCAGTTCCCAGATGAGTGTGGGAGCCCAGAGCTCCAGTCAGGAATGGCTGGGCCAGACAGACTATTAAAGAAAGAGTCCTCCCACCTCGCTGGCCTTGAGGGCTGGGCCTCCCTTTCCCCTCTCCCGGCTGTGACCAGCAATTGCCTGAGGAAGCCCCCGCTGACTCTCCCCAGGTCCCTGCACAGACTCAGCCTCACAGCCAAGAGCCCACCTTCCCTCAACTGATCATTTCCTGAGCCCAACAACCACCTGACTCTGCTGTGCCGGGAGGCAGGTCAGGCCCGCCCCAGCGGTCAGGAATGCACGGCCTGGCGCAGAAGTCTGGCCGGCCGGCCAGCAGGGCCTCGTGCAGACTGAGCTGGGAAGGCTCAGGGGGATGGAGGTGCTGAGGCTTGAATGAGGAGGACAGGGGAGAAGGGAGGGAACTTGGGCTGTGGCCAGGCAGTGCCACAAAGAGCACAAGAAGTGTGGGCATTTGCAGGGGCAGGAATGAAGCCAAAAGACTCCAAAGGCCTTGTGGTCCGGCTGAGACATGGGGAACGGGGTCACTACCGGGGGAAGAGGATGACTGGATCCCAGTCCCCCACATGCAGCACCCCACATGCAGACACTGTCTCCGGGCCCGGACCCAGGCCCCGGTCACCCCAGGAAACGCCCAGACCTGCTTCTCTGCTGTGAATGACACATGAGCTAATCCCAGTCCAGACCAACCCAACTGTCCCGAAACCTAAACTGGCAAAACAGAGGAGAAGGAAGCCGGCCCGGACAGGATGCCAACTGCAGTAGGGCAGAGGGTCCTGGGCTCTGTGCCTGCAGGGTGTGGTCAGTGGGGAGGGACAGTCCAGCCAGCAGAGAGCCCAGGCCCCACCCCAACACAGCCCACATGGGACCCCGGTGGCCCATTTCCTGATCTGTGCTCAGGAGGCTGGAAGTCTGGATTTATGTGGAAACCTCCCGATGTTTAAAATTTAGAAATTTAGCCAGGCGCAGAGGCTCACACCTATAATCCCAGCACTTTGGGAGGCTGAGGCGAGAGGATTGCCTGAGCCCACAGGTTCAAGACCAGCCTGGGCAACTCGGTGAGACCTCGTCTCTACAATAAATCAAAAAATTAGCCGGGCATGGTGGCACATGCCTGTGGTTCCAGCTACTTGGAAGGCCAAGGAGGAAGGATAGCCTGAACCCAGCAGGTCGAGCCTGCAATGGCCGTGAGTGTGTCACTGCACTCCAGCCTGGGCGACAGAGTGAGACTTCGACTCAAAACAAATTTTTTTAAATAAAAATTTAAATTTAGAAACTGACTCCAAAAGGACACCCCGTCAGGCCAAACAAAGCAGGCCGTTGAGACAGTCTGGGTGCCCTCGGGGGCTGAGGGGCACTCTAACCCCATGCCCTCCCCCACAAAAGGGTCAAGTGAGGCTCCAGGGATGGGTCTGCAGCCCTAAGGGTCAAGCCCGAAGTCGGGGCCTGACTCCAATGTTCTCCCACCCCGCCTTTCCCACCCTCTCCCACCCTGCTGTGCTGACCTCATCCAGCTGAAGGGAAGGTCTGTGGGACCCCTCACAACAGGGGTACCCCACTCTAACCACCCCCCAGCAAGCCTTTGGTCCCCACACTCCCGAGTCCCAAGGCTTCCCACAACCTCTGACTTGTCTGACAGAATTGTACTGCCTACTTTACAGAAAAGGGAAACTGAGGCCAGAGACACCAGGCCATTGCCCAAAGCTTTTCTGTGACAAGTCCAAACCTTGAGCGGGGGGTTGTGCACCTATGTACAAGTCCCTGTAACATCCCTGTAACTCAGGTGGGAGGTAGGGAGGGCCCAGTCCAGGGAAGCTAATTTTTTAAATTTTTGTAGAGATGGGTATCTCACTAAGTTGCCCAGGCTGGTTTCAAACTCTTGGCCTCAAGCGATGCTCCCGCCTCAGCCTCCCAAAATGCTGGAACCATAGACATAAGCCACCATGCCTGGCAGGACAGAGATACTGAGCCTTGGAATGGCTGGAGCTGGTTCAGTCGTGGGCACTGCCCGAGACTCTACGCTCAGATTTCTGAGCAACTCCCAGGGGATGCCGAGGCTGCTGGTCCCAGGCCACACCTCGAGGAGCCAGGACTAGAGGGGTGTGTGCAGAGCGTCCCTAGGAAAGTGAGGGGGCTGAGTCAGGAGTCAGCCAAGCAAGTCCAGAGCTGCCCAGCACAGAGGGCCCAGTCCAAGGAAGCTAGAGACGCCAGGCCTCAGCCTCCCCTCTCCTCAAGTCTGAGGAAGGGTTCAGCTAGACCCTGCTAGAGAAAGTGAAGGCGTCAGCTTGGGGGAGGGCAGAGTCAATGTCAGGGTCCCCACTCGCCCCTCCACCCCCCACCTCTAGCCCTCAACCCCAGGCCACGGCAGGAATGTTTCAGTGCTGGCTTTCCGCGTGTGCGTGGGCTGGGGTAGTAAGGAGAAACACCCCTCTAGGGGTTGGGTGGCCCGGGGTCTCTTGGGGCTCCCCAGAGATGGTGGGGAGTCACCCTTGTGCTCAGCACCTGCTCTGAGCCGCGTCCCAAGTCAGGAGATACCAGAGCGCACAGGATGCTGCCCAATGGACGGGACAGCAAATAAAGAAGACCAGGGGGCCCGCAGGTGACAGGGTGGGGAGTGTGCCCCAGGGATCTTCCTGAAAGTCAGACCCGGTCTCATTTCAGCTTTTTATCTTGATACAGAAAAATGCTCATATAATCACCATACAACCCAGTGAATTTTCAAAGTGAGCCCACCCGTGTAATCAGCTCCCAGATGACAGGGTTTGTGACCAAGACACGGGGAAAGGGACAGTTCAAGCAAATGACCCTGGGAGCAAAGGCAGGGAGTGGATGGACAGCCCCCAGCAGGCACCCAGAGCCAGGAGGACCCAGTTGGCCCCTCCTCACCCGAAGAGAGTGAGCACATAAACTCCAGACCTACTCCAAGGTGGGCATCTGCAACCCAAGACTCACCCTCCAGAATCTCCAGCCCTCTGTTCTGTCCACCCTCTCCCCAAATCTGGCCTGACCCTCCAAGAGAGATATGCTAAGTACATGCAAATGGATTCTAATGAACCCAGACTCCCAGTGCTCCAAGGGGATATGCTAAGCACATGCAAATGACATGCAAATGAACCCAGGCTCCTCAGACAGCAGCCAGAGTGCGTAGAGAGACCCAGACCTCCAAACTCCAGTGGACAGACAACCCCCTGCCCGCTGGTCTCATGCCCCCACCAAGCTCCTGAGACACACAGGCCCTCACTCCCAAGCCCTCACCTCAAGGCACTGATCCTTCCCTTCAGCTGCTCATTCAACTTGCTTCAAGGGGGCAGAAGGGCAAGGCCCCAAAGGGTGCACCAGGGAGCTCAGTCCTGGCCCTTGGGAGCTCACAGCAGGGAAGGGGACACAGAACGCCACCACCCAGGAACAGACTGCTTCGGGACAGGGCTGGTGTTTTTTGTCAAGGTCTCACTGTGCCACCTAGGCCAGAGTACAGTGACACAATCACGGCTCACTGAAGCCTTAAACTCCTGGGTTCAAGCAGTCCTCTTGCCTCAGCCTCCCAAAATGCTGGGATTACAGACATGGACCAGCGCACTCGGCTAATTTTTTAAATTTTTGTAGAGATGGGTATCTCACTAAGTTGCCCAGGTTGGTCTCAAACTCCTGGCCTCAAGCGATGCTCCCACCTCAGCCTCCCAAAATGCTGGAACTACAGACATGAGCCACCGTGCTCGGTGGGACAGAGATACTGAGCCTTGGAATGGCTGGGGCTGGTTCAGTCGTGGGCACTGCCCGAGACTCTGCATTTCTGAGCAGCTCCCAGGGGTTGGCGAGGCTGCTGGTCCCAGGCCACACCTTGAGCCAGGACTAGAGGGGTGTGTGCAAAGCGTCCCTAGGAAAGTGAGCAGGTCTGGGGAAGGCAGAGCAGGAGGGAGCTAGAGGGATGCGCCCAGATCCAGATTCCGGCTCCGCCTCCTGCCTTTCCCTCCGCTTCAGAGCCCTCAGGCCTGAGGCACCACCTGTGACAACTGCCCCCTCACTGGTGCCCGAGGCCTCAGCCAGACCAAACTGGCGAAGGGCTTCATGGAGCCTGACATGTGGCAAGTGCTCGATCATTGGGAAATTTTTAAGTCGACGCTGACTGGGACGGGCACAAGGGAAAGATTGTGGGGCGACGGGAATATTCTCTGTCTCAATTGTGGTGGTGGTTCCTTGAAAGGACAGAGGGCTCAAGAGGAAGAACTGCAGAGCAGAGGCTGGGTGTGTCGTCAGGGAGGACAGGTGACCGCTACCTTTGCCAAGTGCTTTCTGTGACATGGGAGACCGCCGGGTGCCAAAGACAAAGAACAGAGTTGTGCCCCCAGGAGCAGCCGAAGGGTGGACTCACGGAGCCCCACTGAGCGCTCCTGCACAGCTAGCAATGCCTCCCCCCAGTTGAGCACCTGTTGTGTGCCAGGCGCTAGTTGGAGACTGCCCAGTTAGGGTCACCGTGCCTGTTTTTGTATAGCCTGAGAGCTAAAAGTGATTTTTTTCATTCCTAGGTAATTCTTTTAAAAAATCTAGCGGGGCACAGTGGCTCACACCTGTAATCCCAGCACTTTGGGAGGCTGAGGCAGGAGGATTGCTAGAGGCCAGGTGTTCGAGACCAGCCTGGGCAACAAAGCAAAACCCTGTCTCTACAAAAAATAGAAAAATTAGCCAGGTGTGGTGGCAGGTAGTACCAGCTACCCAGGAGGCTGGCATGAGAGGATCGCTTGGACCCAGAAGTTTGAGGCTGCGGTGAGTTGTGATCATACCACTGCACTCCAGCCTGGGCAAGAGTGAAACCATGTCTCAAAAAATAAAAAATCAAAATCAAAAGAACAATAGTTTTGGTCCTCTGTATCTGTGGACGCCACATCCGGGGATTCAACCAACTGCGGATGGAAAATATGTTTTTTTATTGTGTCTGTATTGAACGTGTACAGACTTTTTTTCGCTATTATTTCCCAAACAATGCAGTATAACAACTATTTACACACCATTTACATTGTATTAGGCATTGTGGATAATCCAGAGATGACTTAAAGTACACAGAGGACGTGTGGGGGTTATACGCAAATACTATGCCATTTTATATTAGGGGTGTGAGCATTTGGGGACTTAGTTATCTGAGCGAGGGCCCACAGATACCGAGGGACAACTGTATTTTATAATACATGAAACTTGTATGCCAAGCACAGCGACTTATGCCTATTGTCCCAGCTACTCGGGAGGCTGAAGCGATAGGATCAGTTGAGTTCAAAAGTTTGAGTCCAGCCTGGGCAACATAGCAATATCTTGCTCAATATTTTTAAAAATTGTATGAAATTCAAATTTCAGTGTCCATAAATAAGGATTTATTAGAACACAGCCACACCCACCCATCCCTGGTTGTTGCACACTACAAGGGCAGTGTTCAGCGGCTGTGACAGAGGTCTGATGGCCTTTCACTGTTTGCCTATAAATTCTATAAGGTAGGGATTCAGTCGTCACTGCACTAATGAGAAAAACTGGCCAGGTGTGGTGGCTCACATCTGTAATCCCAGCACTTTGGGAGGCCAAGGAAGGAGGATTGCTTGAGGCTAGGAGTTCAAGACCAGCCTGGGCAACGTATTAAGACTCTCTCCAGCCTGAGCGATATAGCAAGACCTCATCTCTAAAAAAATAAATAAAAGCCGGGCTCAGTGGCTCAGCCTGTAATCCCGCGCCTTTGGGAGGCTGAGGTGAGTGGATTGTCTGAGCCCGCGGGTTCGAGACCCACCTGGGCAGCGAGACCTCATCTCTACAATAAATCAAAAAAATCAAGCCGGGCTCGGTGGCTCAGCCTGAAATCCCCGACTTTGGGAGGCTGAGGTGAGTGGTTTGCCTGAGCCCGCGGGTTCGCGACCCGCCTGGGCAGCAAGACCTCATCTCTACAATAAATCAAAAAATCAGTCGGGCGTGATAGCACATGCCTGTAATTCCGGCTACTTGGAAGGTTGAGGTGGAAGGATTGCCAGAGCCCAGCAGGTCGAGGCTGC
>NW_007258889.1:416725-417872 GCF_000164805.1 Carlito syrichta | reverse complement strand
GCAATCCAGTCTGGGCGACAGATGAGACTCCAACTCAAAAAATAAAATTAAATAAATAAATAAATAAAAATAAGCCGGGCGGAGTGGCTCACACCTATAATCCCAGCACTTTGGGAGGCCTAGGTGAGAGAATTGCCTGAGCCCAAGGGGTTGAGACCAGCCTGGGCAACTTGGCAAGACCTCATCTCTATAATAAATCAAGAAAAATGAGCGGATCATGGTGGCACGTGCTGTGGTTCCAGCTGCTTGAAAGGACGAGGCGGGAGGATCACCTGAGCCGAGCAGGTGGCCGTGAGCCTGCCCCTGCACTCCAACCTGGGTGACAGAGTGAGATCCAACTCCAAATAAATGAATGTTTGTCTCTAAGAAAAAAAAGTCTTTTTAATGAGGAGGAGACGGGAGCCCACAGCCTGCCTTCCCTGCTGCTGTGAAGACCTCCCCGCCCCCACACTCCTGCAGGGGCAGACCCAGCCTCCCCCAGGCCAGCAGTACACCTGGCCGACCTCCGCCACCGGCCTCACCTGCTCACCTGGCAGGCAGCAGCGCCCTCTGCCGGCGGTCAGCGGCCGGCCGGCATCCGCTGAGCCCCGACTCTTGGTGTCCGCTGCCACCTGGTGGCCGTTTCCGAAAGCGCAGCGAGGACCGGGACGGCACCGGGGTTCCGAGAGGGGCGGGCCGGGGCCAGTGCGCAGCCCACCCTAGGCTCCAGGCCTGGAGACAGCCTCTGGCTCCGCTCAGCCTCCGCACTGCCCAGCCGCTCGGGCTCCGCAGCCTCCTGCTTCCTGTCTGGCTTTCCTGTGCTCACCAGGAAGGTGACCCCTCCTCCGAGTCCCCCCTGGGCCTTGGGCTGTCCCTGTCACCTGGGTGGTGGGTGCCGGTTCTCGGGGTACGCGCCTCGGTCGCCTCTGTACCCTCGGCGGAGTGCCTGATATGTGGTGGGTGCTCCATCGTACTAGTTGAATGAATGAATGAATGAATGAATGAATGGTGTGGTTGTTACAGGCAAACGCACAATTGCCACCTAGGACAGCAGCCGACAGCCGCCGACGGTGACAACACCCAGCTGAGTCCTTGCCCTGTCACAGCCCGGCCACCATGCGGGGACCAAGCAAACGGGATCTGCGGGCCAGGCTCCCCGGCCTCCCCC
>NW_007258889.1:410467-416705 GCF_000164805.1 Carlito syrichta | reverse complement strand
CGTCCCCGCCCAGGGAAGCCGCAAGCCCAATCCCGGGCCCTCGGTGGGCGTCTTCGTCTTTCCTCTCCTGCTTCCTCGGCAGACATTTTACTTTGTGGAGACGCGGAGGTCTCACTATGTTGTCCAGGCTGGTCTCGATCTCCTGGCCTCAAGCGATCCTCCCGCCTTGGCCTCCCAAAGTTCTGGGCTTGCAAGCGCGGGGACCCTAATGATAATAACCGTGATGGTGCTGGTGGCGTTCCGCCTCCGAGCGGGCACCTGTTACTCGCCAGGTACCTCAGTGATACCTTGCGCCATCCAGGAAGCGCAGCCCCCTCCCTTTACCGGCGGGACGCTGCCGCCAGAGACGTGCAGAAACTCACCCAAAGCCACACAGCAAGAATCTTCAAGAGTGCTGTGTTTTTCACCTGGCTGCCTAAGTTCGGGGGACAGATGGGCCTTGAAGTGGAAGCAGAGCCCTCCGGGGTCCCAGAAGCCCACCTGGCCCCCGGCCCGGCCACGCAGAGTCCAGAAAGGGAGAGACTGGACGTGGGATCATTCGCCCAACCCACCATGCTGTCTTTGGGAGAACGGCGGGGGCGGCGGGGCCGAGGGGATGCGTGTTCGCGGGCATCTGCCACGAGCAGACTTGCCACAAGCCCGTGGCAGGCCCTTGCCTGGCACCCGACGACCCTGGCCTGAGGCCGCGGCGCAGAGCCGAGACGCCCTGTCCAGCGCGCCTTCCTTCCCACAGGCTCTGTCTCGGACGGGGGCCACGCGGGAGGAGGGAGGTGGGCAGGAAGCAGACACTCACGGCAGGCGGGTCCGCGGGTTCTGGCCCTGGTGTCCCCACCCCAGCCCCTAAGGGCCCCAGGCCTCGAACGGGGCGCCTGCGCCACCCCTCGAGGGGACAGGGTGGCCTCGCCAGGGCTGACGGAGCGGAGGCGGGTGCAGGAGGCCGCGAAGCCCGGTCTGTGCCGCCATCGTGTGGCCACTGCGGGAAGTGCGCCGGTCCGGCCGCTCTGCTTGGCGCCGGCGGTTCCGAGGCCGGCTCTGTGCAGCTCTCGGGTGAGGGAAGCCCGTCCCTGGGCTGGGGTCACGAGGGGCCGACCGAAGAGGACAGGACGCAGCCCATGGCCTTAAGGAGCTTACAGTCCCGCGGCGTGGCCTGGAAATGGCATGCTCCGGATCCCCCAGGAGAGAAGGCCTGGAAAGCTGGAGAGCGCCCGCCGGCAGGGTCAACAGGAAAGCCTGGGGCAGCACGTGGTGTCGGGGCGGGCCCGAGAGGGCGCTGGGATCTGGGCCCGCAGAGAGGAAGGCACCAGTCTGGGTGCAGGGACCAGCCTGAGCAAAAGCGCGGGGCAGGGAAACGTGGGTTCTCAGGTCGTCCAAGTCCGGGTCAAACACAGAGCAGAGCAGCGGTCCCCAACCTTTTTGGCATCAGGGACCGGTTTCGTGGAAGACGATTTTTCCAGGGACTGGGGGCGTGGGGAGGAAGGAATGGTTTCGGGATGATTCCAGTGCATTCCATTGGCTGTGCACTTTGCTTCTATCCTCGTTACACTGGGATACATGATGAACTAATTAGACAAGGCACCGCAATGCAGAATCCGTGGGCGCTCTGGGCTTGTTTTCCGGCAACTAGATGGTCCCATCTGGGGGTGATGGGAGACCGGGACACCCTAAGTGTGTTGACACTTGTGTCCAGTCTACTCCGTAATCTCGTTTGGGTTGCTGTCGCTGCAGAAAACTCCGCTCCGCAAAGATGGGATATTGGAAATGGAAACAGGCTGGTTTTCAGCGCTGAGCTGACAGGAGGTGGAGCTCAGGTGGTCATGACAGCCATGGGGAGCGGTCACCTCCTGCTGTGCGGTCAGGTTTCTAACAGGCCATGAATCCGCAGTGGTCCATGCCCAGGGTTTGGGGACTCAGGTGCAGTGGCTCATGCCTGTAATTACAGCACTTTGGGAGGCTGAGGTGGGAGGATCCCTTCAGTCCAGGAGTTTAAGGCCAGTCTGGGCAACATAGACTGGCAGTCTGGGCAACATAGAGACCTTGTCTGGGCAACATAGAGACCTTGTCTCTACAAAAAATTTGAGAAATTAGCCAGGCATGTTGTTACGTGCCTGTAGTGCCAGCTACTTGGGAGGCTGAGGCTGGAGGATCACTTGAGCCCAGGAACTCGGGGCTGCAGTGAGCTATGATTGCCCCACTGCACTCAGCCTGGACAACAGAGCAAGACCCTGCCTCTAAAAAAAATGTTGTTAATTGTTGTAGAATTGTGTTTATCAGCACAGAAAGAGGCTCGAGATATATATTTGTCACTCTCTTGCCACGAACATTTAGTACATGCACCAAAGTAGAAAAAAAATGATTAGCAAACCCCCATGCACCCATCAACCAAAGTCGATAATCAAGTCATGATCAGTCTTATCCACCACCCACCTCCTGGCTCCTCCCACATGTTATTTTCAAACAAGTCCCACACATCAAATCATTTCATCCATGAATATTTCATTATGGGTTTTTTTGAGTTGGAGTCTCACTCTGTTGCCCTGGCTGAAGTGCAGTGGCACAATTAAGGCTCACTGCAGCCTGGACCTCCTGGACTCAGACAATTCTTCCACCTCAGCCTCCCAAAGTGCTGGGATATACAGGCATAAGCTGCTGTACCTGGCCTGTTTCATTACCTAGTTAGTAGATATAAGCTTTTTTTCTTTAAAAGAACTACATGACTGGGCGCAGTGGCTCATGCCTATAATCTCAGCACTTTGGGAGGAGGAGGTGAGAGGATTGCCTGAGTCCAGGGGTTCAAGACCAGCTTGGGCAAGTTGGCCAGACTTCATCTCTACAATTAATCCCAAAAAATAGCTGGGCATGGTGGCACATGCCTGTAGTTCCAGCTACTTGGAAGACTGAGGTGGAAGGATTGCCTGAGTCCAGCAGGTTGAGGCCGTGGTGGCCATGAGTGTGCTATTGCACTCCAGCCTGGGCAACAGAGGGAGACTCCTACTCAAATAAATAAATAGCCATATACAATTACCACAACTAAAATAATTAATAATAATTCAATATATAATCAAATATGTGGTCAGTGTATACATTTCCTACCCTCTTATATGTGATAGTTTTGGGGTTTTCTTAGCTGGAGTGCTGTGGCACAGTCATGGCTCCCTGCAGCCTCAAACTCCTTGACTCAAACGATCCTCCCACCTCAGCCTCTCCAGTTGCAGGGACTAGAGGCACACACCAGCACACCCGGCTCATTTTCAAGTTTTTGTAAACATGGTGGTCTCGCTGCATTGCCCAGGCTGATCTGGAACTCCTGGCCTCAAGCGATCCTCTTCCTTGGCTTCCCAAAGTGCTGGGATTACAGGAGTGAGCCACCGCGCCTGGCCCATTTATGTTTGTATTCAGGATTTAAACAAAGTCTACACAAAGCGGTTGATTCTGTGCACCTTTCAGCCTGTGGGCACCTCCTCCCTCTCCTTTCTCTCCCCATTGCAACGTATGCGTTGAAGAAACAAATCCTGCAACTACCACAGTCTGGAGTTTGCTGACTGCACCCCCGTGGTGGCATTTCCCGTGTTCCTCTGTCCTCCCTGCTGCCCGTCCGTTGCCGGTTAGACCTACAGGCTTGATCAGATTCAGGAGTGCCCCCCAGACTCCTGACAGCAGGGACAATTTACAGATGGTGCTGGAAGGACAGACTGTTTCTCTTTTTTGCGACCTTAGCAACTTCTGATGAAGGACACTGGCTCCCTTCATTCGTGAGGGGTTGGGAAAAGGCTGTTTTTTGTTTGGTTGGTTTTTTTTTAGTCAGAGTCTCATTCTGTCACCCAGGCTAGAGTGCAGTGGCACACTCACAGCCACCACAGCTTCGACCTGCTGGGTTCAGGCAATCCTTCCACCTCAACCTTCCAAGTAACTGGAATTACAGGCAAATGCCACTATGCCCAGCTGATTTTTTTTATTTATTATAGAGACGAGGTCTCGCCAAGTTGCCCAGGCTGGTCTCAAATCCCTGGGCTCAGGCAGTCCTCTGGTCTCCACCTCCCACAGTGCTGGGATTACAGGTGTGAACCACCGCGCACGGCTAAGGCTGATCTTCTAATCACATCATTCCTTCTTCACTTACTACCTGTGTTAAAATAATTAACTGGACTCCATTAGACTGCATTGGCTCCAGCGCCCTGGGTTTCTGCATAAGCAAATCAAAACCCTTCTCAGTGTAAATGGTTTTCACCAATCAGAAAACACCAACTAACGCTATCTAGGGACTTTGCACAGGACGATTTGCATTTGAGTAAATCAAGTAATTTATTTGCTCTGCTTCTGGGTTTACCCTATAAAAGGTGATTATAGGTGACTCAGCCTATAATCTCACGCTTTGGGAGGCAGAGGTGAGTGGATTGCCTGAGTTCGCAGGTTCGAGACCCACCTAGGCAACTTGGTGAGAACTCATCTCTACAATAAATCAAAAAAAAATTAGCCAGATGTGGTAGCACGTGCCTGTAGTTCCAGCTACTTGGAAGGCTGAGGCGGAAGGATCGCCGGAGCCCAGCAGGTCGAGGTTTGGTGGCCGGGAGTGTGCCACTGCACTCCAGTCTAGGCGACAGAGTGAGACTCCAACTCAAAAAACCAAAACAAAAAAAAAAAAACTTGTCAGCAGAGTGTGAACCACTCTGGTTCGGAGTGCCCCGGTTCATGAATCACTGTCTCCTCAAATTAACTCCTTAAGGCCAGGCGCATTGGCTCATGCCTGTAATCCCAGCACTTTGGGAGGCTGAGGCAAGAGGATTGCCTGAGCCCAGGAGTTCAAGGCTAGCCTGAGCAACATAGTGAGACCTCATCTCTACAATAAATCAATAAGTTAGCCGGGCATGGTGGCACACGCCTGTAGTTCCAGCTACTTGGAAGGCTGAGGTGGAAGGCTCGCCTGAGCCTGGCTGGCCAAGCCTGCGGTGACCATGAGTGTGCCACTGCACTCCAGCCTGGGCAAGAGTGAGACTCCAACCAAAACAAATAAAAATATAAAAATAATAAAAGTAAAAAGCTACTTGTAACTGTTGCTAATCAGAGTGTACATGCAGAGCAACTTAAATCTATGCTCCGGGGTTACAACCTTCAAGTTTGGCCCAAATAAAGTCTCTAAACACACACACACATGCCACACACACGTTTATGTAGATATTTAGAGACAGGTCTTGGTCTGTCACCTAGGTAGGAGTGCAGTGGCACTATCATAGCTCACTGAAGCCTCAAACTCCCCCTGCCCCCAACCCAGGCCAAGAGGGATCAGACGAGTTAGGACTTTTGAGCTATCTGAGGGCAGTGCATATAAATGCCCTTTCCACCTTTTTCAGAGGTCACTGAATAAAGCTGGCATCGCTCACACTGAAGCTGTCCTCAGTAAGTAAGGTGGCTCAGCCTGCAATCCCGCGCCTTTGGGAGGCTGAGGTGAGTGGATTGCCTGAGCCTGCAGGTTCGAGACCCGCTTGGGCAGGCGAGACCTCATCTCTACAATAAATCAAAAAATCAGCCGGGCGTGTAGCACGTGCCTGTAGTTCCACCCACTTGGAGGGCTGAGGCAGAAGGATCACCCGAGTCCAGCAGGTCAAGGTTGTGGTGGCCGGGAGCAGCCACTGCACTCCAGTCTGGGTGACAGAGTGAGACTCCAACTCAAAAAAAAAAAAAAGAATTCTGAACAGAAATAGAGCTATAATTAAGCATTAATCAGGCTGCACTTTGGCCCACTCTTGTAATCGAGTCTTGACACCCATCTCCTTGTTCCTATACATAGCATCAACCAAAGAACAGCACTGTTCATGCATTCAGAAGGAGAGCTCCATTTCTCATCAAGGGTTGCAACCCACAGAGTGGCCTTTCTGACAGATGCCGGAAACAGGCACTTAGAAAGACAGGCCAAGGGAACAGAAATGTATGCTGAGCAGGGGTAGCCAAATATACATATTTAATAAGCTATAGGAGTATTCACGAAGCAAGAAATGTGCACATGCGGCAATTGGGCTTCATGCTCCAGGCGACAAGATCCCAGGGTGGAGTTTCTGGCCCTCAAATGTCAAAAGGAGAAGCGGAGAAGGCAAAAACCTTCAGTGAGCACCCTCCTCCCCATCCCCCGGGGCCTGGCCAGATGCTTCGTGGTCTGTGGTCTCTTTTTTTTTTTTGAGTTGGAGTCTCACTCTGTCGCCCAGACTGGAGTGCAGTGGCTGCTCCCGGCCACCACAACCTTGACCTG
>NW_007258889.1:388241-410435 GCF_000164805.1 Carlito syrichta | reverse complement strand
GCTACCACGCCCGGCTGATTTTTTTATTTATTGTAGAGATGAGGTCTCGCTGCCCAGGCAGGTCTCGAACCCGCGGGCTCAGGCAATCCACTCACCTCAGCCTCCCAAAGGCGCGGGATTACAGGCTGAGCCACCGAACACGACTATGTGGTCTCTTATCAGGACAAAATGCTGGTGGGTTGTTTTGTTGAAACCGCAAAAGAGTGCGCAGCATCTGGATGTTGGTTGACAGCAGCAGCGGAGTCTTTGGAGGGGGCTGGTTTGGGGTGTGGCTCACGCCTGTAATCCCAGCACTTCTGGAGGACGAGGTGGAAAGTTCACTTGAGAACAGGAGTTCGAGCCCAGCCTGGGCAACATATCGAGACTGCATCTCCATTATTAGGAAGAAAAAGAAGAAGAAAGGAGGAGAAAAGGGGAGGAAGGGGAGGAGAACGGAAAGAGGAAGAAAAGGCTTGTTTCTGTTTAATGAGGGAACATGTCCGACCTCCCATCCTATCTTGGCCGAAAACTCAGTTCCCAAAGTTTCTCTGGGGTCCCTTTGGCCAAGAGATGGTCCTGAGGATTTCGTTTTTATTTCTCAATAGGATCTCTGACATTAGATCGACATGTTTTTGTTCAAGAATTGCATAAGATGTTTTTCAGATCCTGAATTCTAATGGAACAGCTGACCCCCATCAGTCTGAAGACCCCCACAGAGGAACCAAATCAGCATGAGAACGGGTTCTTCACCTCCGGTCCCATGATTCACTCTGCACTCCAGTCAGTCAACAATCCCTGTGCTTGACCGACTGCAAAACCCTTAAAATCCCTGTCCCCAGACTCCTTGGGGAGACAGATTTAAGGTTTCCTCCCATCGCTTCATTCAGTAGCCCTATGTTTAAACTTTTCTCTGCTGCAACCCAGCGCACTGACTTACACCGCCCATTGGGCAACGAAGTACGGTTACAACTCATGTTTTCGGTGGACGTGGATATTCTTTAGGGAGAATTTGAAGAGCTGCAAGGGCCTGTATGTGGGATGACATGGCACAAAGCAAAGGAAGACTCCAAGAAGTTGACCAGAACCGGTCCCTGTTACCTCAAGGTGGTGACTGATTTAAGGGGTGATTTTTGGGTTACTTTTCTACTCTCTATAATTTGTATGCAATAAGCATTGTGATAATGAGTTATAAAAAGAAATATACATTTGATCTTTGAGCCCGGTTCCTGGCACAGAGCTCCTAATGTAATATAATAAATTAATATTTATGCCAGGTGCAGTGGTTCTTGCCTGTAATAATCCCAGCACTTTGGGAGGCCAAGGCAAGAGGATTGCCTGAGCCCAGGGGTTTGAGACCAGCCTGAGCAATTTGATGAGACCTCATCTCTACAGTAAATCAAAAATTTAGGGCAACCCCCTCGGGTCCCCTCCCACTCTGGGAGCTTTTCTGTCCTCTCAATAAATCCTGCTTTAAAAAAAAATTAGCTGGGCATGGTGACGCACACCTGTGGTTCCAGTTACTTGGAAGGCTGAAGCAGAGGGATCGCCTGAGCCTAGCAGGTCGAGGCTGTGGCCATGAGCATGCTACTGCACTCTAGCCTGGGCGACAGAGTGAGACTCTGACTCAAAGAAAAAAAAGGGAAAAAATATATACATTTAAGGTCCGGTGAGTGGCTCATGCCTGTAATCCCAGCACTTTGGGAAGCTGAAGCAAGAAGATTGTCTGAGCCCAGGGGTTTGAGACCAGCCTGGACAACATGGCCAGACCTTGTCTCTCCAATAAATCAAAAAATTAGCTGGGTGTGGTGGCGCGCACCTGTAGGATCGCCTAAACTCAGCAGTTCAAGGCTGCAGTAGCCATGATCGTGCCATTGCACTCCAGCCTGGGTGACAGAGAGACACTCTGACTCAAAATAATTAATTAATATTTGGTTTTTGTCCCCAGTTCCTGAAATAGCTTTGGAGCAATAAAGATTAAAGAAATATCTTTTATCACAACAAGCCCCTTTCAACCACACTGGAGTCTTAGTTAATGAGTGACTTTTGGAAAAGTCTCTAAGGATGGAGGTCGGTTGCCAGAGGAACCAACCATGTGGTTAGAGGCGTGGACTGCTCAGCCCCACCCCTGACCTCTAGGAAACTGACTGAGAAGGGCTGGAGATAGAGTTAGTCTCCAGTGATTTAATTAATCCCGTCTACACATTGGAACTGACATAAAAACCCTAAAGAACACATTGAGGTGGTGCACCCAGAGGGGCGTGAAAGCCCCATACCCCCTCCCTCCATACTCTGCCTTATTTATGCCTTTTCCATCTGACTATTCTTGCTTTACATCCAAAGTGCTGGGATTACAAACTGAGCCACCAAGTTCGGCAGCACATGTTATTTTTAAATGGGAGAAATATAAGCTTTTTTAAAATTTTGAGTTGGAGACCAGGCACAGTGACTCACACCTATAATCCCAGCACTTTGGGAGGCCAAGACAAGAGGATTGCCTGAGCCCATGGGTTCAAGAACAACCTAGGCAACTTGGCAAGATGTCATCTCTACAATAATCAAAAAATTAGCCAGGCTTAGTGCCTGTAGGTCCAACTACTTGGAAGACTGAGATGGAAGGATCACCTGAGCCCAGGAGGTCAAGGCTGCAGTGGCCGGGAGCATGCCACTGCACTCCATCCTGGGTGACAGAGTGAGACTCCAACTCAAAAAAAAAAAAAAAAAGATGCAGTCTCACTCTGTCACCCAGGCTGAAGTGCAGTGACACAATCAGCTCACTGCAGCCTTGATCTCCTGAGCTCAAGTGATTCTCCTGCCTGGACCTCCCGAGTAGCTGGGATTATAGGCTCGAGCCTCTGCGGCCACCTGCTTCTTGGCTATAAATCCCCCCTTTTCCTTATTGTACTCAGAGTTGAGCCCAGCCTCTCTCCCTTACTACAAAACCCCATTGTAGTAGTTCTCTGTTGAATAACATCTTCCTTTGTCTTCAATATGTCATGAATAATTGTTTCTTTAATACCACATTGACCTGGGCAGGGTGTTCAGTGCCTCTGCAAGCTCTAAGAAGGGAAACCAGCAGTGATGAGAGGGTGCCTGTGGGGAGACCAGGGTCAGGCATGGACAATCTTCCAGTATGGGCACACCTTCCAGGCCAAGGGTACAGACTCTGGGTTTGAATTCCAGCCCTGCAACTTACTAGCTGGGGTCTTGCAGACTATGCCCACCTCTCCAGGATTCAGTATCTTCATCGGCAAAAAGAGAGTAACAGGCAAGCATTGCTGCCTTCCCAGCAGTGGACCCAAGCTCACTTCCCAACCAATGCACCAAAAATAAAATATGTGTTTCAAAAGAGAGAGAGAAGCCGGGCGCGGTGGCTCATGCCTGTAATCCCAGAGCTTTGGGAGGCGGAGGTGAGAGGATTGCCTGAGTCCAGGGGTTCCAGACCAGCCTGGGCAACTTGGTGAAACTTCATCAATACAATAAATCAAAAAAATTAGCCAGGCATGGTGGCACATGTCTGTCATTCCAGCTACTTGGAAGGCTGAGGCAGAAGGATGGCCTGAGCCCAGCAGGTGGAGGCTGCAGCAGCTGCGAGTGTGCCACTGTGCTCCAGCCTGGGTGACAGAGTGAGTCTCCAACTCATAAAAAAAAGAGAGAGAGAGAATAACAATCCCCACCTTGTATGGAAGTGGGAGGAGTCAAGGAGACAATAAGTAGAAAATGCTTAATGGTGGCTGGAGTTGGCTGCAGATCATGAATAGAAGTTCTACGATGAGACCTAGACTCACTTATAAGCTACCCAGAGTGTCCAGGGCTCCCTAGGGCAGTCTCTGCTCCTACATCAGGGCAGTCTTGAAACAGAACTCAAAACCTACCCCATCCCCAAAAGAATATCCTCTCCCCAGAAGACCAGTGAGAGAGAAATACTTTTTTTTGTAGAGATGGAGTCTCAAACCCTTGGCCTCCAGTGATCCTTCCACCTTGGCCTCCTAAGCCACTGGGACTGCAGGTGTGAGCCACTGTGCTCAGCTCAGATATAAAACTTTACAATTCCTAGTAGCCACATTTTTAAAAAGCAAAATGAAAAATATATTATTTGAGAATATATTTTATTTAACCCAGTATGTCCAAAATATTATTATTTCAATAAGCAATCCATGTAAAAAGTATTGCAATATTTTACAATTATTTTTCATGCTCATGCTTCAGAGCCCCGTGTGTTTACACTTGCAACACATCCCGTTTGGACCAGCGCCATTTCCAGGGCTCAGTAGCCACATGCCACCCATGGCTGCATGACCCTTTGGAAGTTAGATTTAATTTGGGGAAGATGGGTGGGTTCGGGGGAGAGTGGAAGCTGCCCAGAAAGGCCCAGGCCCCTGCAGGTGGCACAGGCTTGGGGTCAGCTGGGGATGGGGTACAGAGGTGTGGCTGAAAGGGGCCCGCAGGGCATCCCAACAATGAGGCTGTCCCCATGCAGTGCCAATCCTCTGCATCTCCTGCTCTCTCTCCAGTCAAAGGGCCCGATGTGTCTTGCTGCAGAGGCATGGCAGAATGGACGTAGAAGCCCTCCCTGGATATCACCCTTGTGTGAGTTACAACAGCTTCTAAAAAATAAAATGAAACCAAAAGAGCTGGGGTCTCTTGGTCCAAGGCAAATCACCCTACCCAGACATACCTGTGAGCCTCTCCTGGGAGAGAGGCCAGGTCTGAACTGATTTTCATGAAACACCTCTAATGCTTCTCCCTCCATCTGGAACGTCCACCCGCCCCAAGTGAGGGCATCTCCTCCCACGCCCAGTCTGAATGCAGGCCTTCTCCATGCGCCTGTGCCCAGTGGCCCCTCCATTCCACCCAGGATCCCGGTTCCTTGGTGTCGCATCCGGATGCGTGCTGGGCTATGAGCTCCTTGAGGCCAGATGCCAGGCCGGGCCCTTCCTGGCCTCCTTCATGGGCCCAGGAGGCACTTGGATCCACTTCACCATGGGGAACTGAGTCGAAGTTGGGCTGCCCGGATGTCCTGCCCAGGAGAGAGAAACCCCGGGCTCTGGCTTTTACCTCCCTTCCTAAGTGAAGTCTCACCCCATCCCTAAGGGCTCTTGCAGGACTCCCCGAAAAGGAGGAAGCAGAGGAGGGGGAGGAGTGGGAGCAGGATGGGCAAGGCAGGTGTGCTGCCAGCAAAGAGAGAAAGGGGAACCAAGCTGAGCTTCTGCTGTGGGTTGGCAGAAGTGAGTCCCTGGCAAGGGGAGGGGCAGTGGAACAGGAAGCCTAGGCCGGGTACGGCAACTCAGTCTATAATCCGAGGCCGAGGAAGGAGGATCACTTGAGGCCAGGAGTTCAAGACCAGCCTGAGCAACATAGCAAGAACCTGTCTCTATTAAAAAGAAAAAAACAATCACCAGTCATGGTGGTTCACGCCTGTAACCCCAGCACTTTAGGAAGCAGAGGCGAAAGGATTGCCTGAGCCCAGGGTTCGAGACCAGCCTCAGCAACTTGGCAAGACATCGTCTCTACAATAAATAAAAAAAGTAGCCCAACATGGTGGCATGCACCTATAGTTCCAGCTACTTGGAAGGCTGAGGTGGAAGGATTGCCTGAGCCCAGAAGTGGAGGCTGCAGTGGCTGTGAGTATGCCACTGCACTCCAGCCTGGGCAAGAGAGTGAGACTCCAACACACACACACACAAAATTATATGGGTGGGGTGTCACATTCAATAGTCCCAGCTACTTGGGAGGCTGAGTGGGTAGGATCACTTGAGCCCAGGAGGTCGAGGGAGGCTGCAGGGAGCTATGATGATGCCACTGCATTCCAGCCTGGGTGACAGAGTAAGTCCCTGTCAAAAAAGAAGAAGAGGAGGAGGAGATGAAGAAGGAAAAAGAAAAGGACGAAGAGAAGGAGGGGGAAATGGAGGAGGAGGAGGAGGAGGAGAAGCCAGGCTGGGCTGGGGATGGAGTAAAATATAACTGATATACAAATATGACACGCTTGGTCTAAAGGGTGCAGCTCAATGGATCTGTACCTCCTGGACCAAGAGGGAGGTCATTTCCAGCACCTCATAACGTTCCCTCTCGTCCCTCCCAAGTGTCCACTCCAGCTGGGTTTGGAGAGGTGATATACCGTCAGCAGAACCCCAGCTGATGCCTGGTGCACATGTCACAACAGCCGGGCTGTCAGCTGGATCAAGTTGCAGATCTGGGTCAAGCTGCAGCAGGCTGGGTTTCCCTCCCTTTCCAAGTGGTAAGAGCAGCGGCCCTCATTCACTGGGGCCTTCTACAGGCACGGGAGCCGGGGCGGGGGGGGGCAGGAACTATTCCAGTCATTTGCATACGTGGGAGGTAGATCCCACACAAGAAATGCAAGAAATAAAGCATTAATTGGACTTTATCTAAATCAAGTGAAATCATTGCCAATTAACATCCCACCAGGTTGCTCAGAAATCCAATCTTGGATACGACAGGGGCTCCAGCCCTCCCAGGGAGTCTCTCTTGGTCACAGTCAGTGTTTTCTGGAGCACCAGAGCTGGGGCAGGGGTGGGGGCCTTGAACCAGATCATCCCTCTGCCCTGGTTACCATGGAGATGTCTATTTCTCCAGAGGATGCATCCCTTCCTGGTGGGAGATGCTGCTGCTTCTGTGCCCCGTTTGGGGCCCTGGGGAACCTTATGATGCCAGGGGTCCCAAGGTATCCCATGCAGCCATGCTCTTGTTAGATCCCAAGGAGATCACCTTGGAGAAGTGCCCAACTCTGTCTCGTCTCCATTCTAAAGGGACTGTTCTTGTCCCCTGCAGCACTCAGAGGCTCTCTCTCCCCTTTCCCTCAGTGAAACTGGCATAATCTATTTTGGGAGTTCACAGCTTTACATTTTTTTATCCTACCACATGTATTCTCCTCCTTAAATCCCCCTTCACAGTCTAAAAGAAGGGAGTCATTGTCCCTGTTGTACAGAGAAGAAAATGAAGACTGGGTGGGGCTGAGCCACCCAGGCATAGAGAAACAGACTCAGCCACTCCAGAGCCAGAGCTTTGTACCCTGTCCTTGGCTGCCCAACTGACGGCCTCTCAGGACCAGGAGTGCAGTAAGGAGGAAGCCAGTGTTAACAGCAGGCATGCGTGTCACTTTCAAACAAGTTCATCCTGGTTCAGTGATGATTCCATGAGTTTGTGGGGCCTGGACAGCCTCCTACACTGGACGGTGGACTCCAGGAGACACTCCTCGGAAATGTTTCTAACTTGGGAGCACAGAGCTTCGGACTTTAGATCTGGGGAGAAATCACCCAGTCCTCCTTTTGAGGGGCATAAGACTGAAGCCCGGAGAGGTAAACTGGGTCACACCCAGGAAGCTAGTGACAACTGGAGAACTGATTCACCTGCCTCTGGACACCTGCCACTGGCCTGCCGTCTCCCCTGCATCCCACCCAGGGCCAAATGTGCTCACGCATGTGTGTGTGTGTGTGTGTGTGTGTGTGTGTGTGTGTGTGTGTGTGTGTGTGTTTGTGTGTATTTGTGGCAATCACTGTTTTGAGTGCACCGAGGTCGGGTCTGGCACTGGGCACCGGCTGGCAGGTCCCTGTAGTAGGAGCCGCGATGCAGTTTGGCCACAACCATCTTTCCTCCCTGCCAGGAGGCTGCAACACTCTTTGGAGCCCAGAGTCAGATTTCTGAAAAGAGATTTTTCTCAACCACCTGTCCCACAACTCTCAAGGGAGTGACAGAGGTTTCAGCCTGGAGCCTGGGGTCGGCCATTCCTAGTAACTGAATGCACCTACCTCACATAAGGAGAAGACAGGCATGCACCCTGTTCTTTGACCTCACAGCCCAGCAGGAAGAACAAATACAAGAGGCAGAGCCAGAGTCAAGGGCATGCAACCTGTGCAAGTCATACAGCATCTGCACTTAGAAGGTGCTTGGTATAGGCCAGGTACATTGGCTCATGCCAATGTACTTTCCAAGAGCAGCCAAGAGAATTCTGAAGAACAAAGTGGAGGGACTCGTTCCGCTAAACATCAAGATTTTTTTGTAAAGCTCCTCTAGTAAGAGAGTGTGGCATAAAGATAGATCACTGGGACTGAACAGAGACTCTAGGTTGTATGCAGTGGCTCATACCTGTGATCCCAGCTCTTTGGGAGGCCGAGGCATGAGGATTGCTTGAGATCAGGAGTTCAAGACCAGTCTGGGCAAGACTCCCATCTCTACAAAAAATTTTAAAAATTAGCCAGATGTGGGTGTGAGTGCCTTAGTTCCAGCAACTTGGGAGGCTGAGGCAAGAAGATTCCTGGAGCCCATGGATCATGACTGTGCCACTGCACTCGAGCTTGGCAACAGAGGGAGATCCCATCTCTAAAATATATATATAATACACATGTACCAGGGGTGCCAAAAAATGTATACACACTTTAAGATATATGTTATCTACATATTACTTTTCGACGTTGAATTAAATTACGGTAGCAATGTGTAGTGTGATGTGCTTCTGCCATTTTTTCTTTTACTGTCCTGCCTATCACATGGCGGCGCTAGCATTCGTTAACACCACCTTTGGAATGAACGTCATATTTTAAATGTGTATACATTTTTTTGGCACCCCCATACATAACAGAGACTCCAGAAATAAACACACATATATATGAAAACATCATTATGATAGAGAAGGCATGATCAATCTGTGGGGGAAAGGGTGTGTTATTCAATAAATGGTGCTAGGGCAGTTGACTATCCATATAGGGAAAAAAAATTAGACCCCTGTAAAGCAGGGGTCCCCAACCCTCGGGCTATGGACCAGTACCAGCACATGCCCTGTTAGGAACTGGGATGCACAGCAGGGGGTGAGTGGCAGGCAAGCTTCATCTGTACTTACAGCCACTCCCAATCACTTGGCAGTTAGATTCTCACGGGAGTGAGAACCCTGTTGTGAACTGTGCATGTGAGGGGTTGAGGTTGCTCGCTCCTTCTGAAAATCTAATGCCTGATGACAATGATCTGAGGTGGAGCTGAGGCAGTGATGAAGCACTGGGGAGTGGCTGCAAATACAGACTGACATTAGCAGTGAGGTTTGACTGCACAGAGACAATAATAAATCAGTTGTTTACAGACTCATATCAAAATCCTATCAGCGAGTAAGTTGATGCACTGCAATTGGTGCAGTTGATACAGCTGCATCTGGTGGCAGGCCTTAAGTCAGAATCCAACATTTATTTTAGTTCACACATGGACCACCCAATATTTCATTCACCACTTCTGTTTGCACCTCTTTTTTTTGTGGTGAGTTATATAATTATTTAATTATATATATTACAATGCAATAACAATAGAAATGAAGTGCACAATAAATGCTATGCGCTTGAATATCCTGAAACCATTTCACCCCTCCACCTCCAGTCTGTGGAAAAATTGTCTTCCACAAAACTGATCCCTGATGCCAACATGGCTGGGGACCACTGTTGTAAAGGAATTCTTTAATGACACAGACAAGGTGTTTTCCTAAAAGGCAAGATTGCTAAATTGGTCCTCATTGTGATTTTAAATTTTCATATAACAAAATATTTTGTGCACACTGGGAAGGACAGCTCTCATTCACACCCTCTCCCCGAACCCTTTCCAGCAGAATCATGTCTGTGAGTATAAAGGTTCCACAGTTGGCAAGTTGGGTCCTCACTTCTCAAGCTGGGGTGACCATGAGACTGGAATGCCCATGACTTCTAGCCATGTCTCCCCTTTCCTGATGTCCAGGAAACCAAATTATTCATCACATGATTACTTAGCAAACATAGAATCAAAACGAACTATGGGGTACACCCAGCTTTTCCTCCCTCAGGGATTTTCCTTCTAGTAGGCCCTTCCCTACCCCATAGTGGACTCCTTCTCACCTTCTAAATGTCTGCTGGGATGTCACCTCCTCAGAGGCCTTCTCTGGCCAATGTATCAGCAGAAGGAGGCTGGCACTGTCACTCTGTCACATCGCCTTGTTTATCTCCTCCTTGGTGCCACCCACGATCTGCCACTATCTTATTTATTTATTGTCTCTCCCTTCACCTCCAGGAGGGCAGTAACTCTGACTGCCTGGGGCATCAAACAGTACTCCATGGGACACACATTTTTTTTTTGACTTGCACAGTGTTTTTCCAAAAATTCAATTTATTGACAATGTTTTAAAAATCAAGACATTTGCCAGGTTTGGTGGCTCAGCCTGTAATCCCACACTTTGGGAGGCTGAGGTGAGTGGATTGCCTGAGCCCGCGGGTTTGAGACCCGCCTAGGCAACTTGTCGAGACCTCATCTCTACAATAAATCAAAAAAAATTAGCTGGGCGTGTAGCACGTGCCTGTAGTTCCACCCACTTGGAGGGCTGAGGCAGAAGGATCACCCGAGTCCAGCAGGTCAAGGTTGTGGTGGCCGGGAGCAGCCACTGCACTCCAGTCTGGGTGACAGAGTGAGACTCCAACTCAAAAAAAATAAAAATTAAAAAATAAAATAAAAATCAAGACGTTTTATGTAAATATTTTGAGTCTCTTGAAAAAAGAAGATACAGCACAACCGGCTGGAGATGAGTAGCCCCTGCAGCCCCTAGTTCTCAGGCCAGCCCCCCTTCACCCTGTTACATCACACCTGGCTGTCTGCTCCCTTGATCTCACCTGCCTGGACTTGGGAGCCTTTGAGTCTAAAACCCCTGATCTCTTGTCACCACTCTACTCCTGTAGCTAAGTGTGCAGTAGTTAAATTAGACAAAAAAGGTTAACTGGTTTTAAGGACATATTTTATCAGAGTTCTTGGAAGGCTCTACTCCACACAACTTGAGCGACACGACAGACAGTGCTTGACTTCTTCTGGGGGCAGGGGGAAGGCAGAACCAGTTACCGTCCCTTGAATCCATGCTAATGAGTAGGGCACATTCTTTCCTTAGATGGAAGAATCGAATCTGAATGAGAATTTTTAGATTAGATTAACCCATTTTAGAATAGATTTATGATCATCTAAATTGGGAGGTTACAGTTTTGATTAATCAAAGTGTCGCCCTAAATCCTGTGACTGGGTAAGACGGTGGGGGGAGATAGGTGGGTCTCACATAGCGGAGATCTGTTGTGTCTGGCAGGCTCAGCATCTACACCTCTCGCAAGGAAAGTCAGTCCTACCCTATAAAAACCCCTTTTCGAGCAGGTAGGGCAGCGACAGGGTCAAGAAGATGGAACGTACCCAAACATTTAATGCGCAGGCGCGCTCGTAACCTCTGCCAGTTTCAGACACCCTCCACGCGCACTGCGCAGGCTCCCAGACAGATCAAGCTTTCCCTCCCCCTCCCATCTCTCCTCAAGTCAAGAGGACGCCCTCTCGCAGCAGGGTTTCTGCGCAGGCGCCGCTCTGTGCCCCCCGTCCCCGGACCAATGGGAGCGGCGGCGCCTGGGCGTTCAGGGCACGTCGCCGCGGGTGAGACAGGGACGTAAGGGCAGCGCGGTGACGTCACAGGGAGACTATATAAGTGAATACAGGCACCGCCCCTCCGCCCCAGTCACTGAGCCGCCACCGAGGACGCTGCAACCTCCCCCTTGAGCCCCCTCGCTTCCCGACGCTCCGTCCCCCCTGCCCGCCTTCTCCCGCCGCCGCCTTCCGCAGGCCGTTTCCACCGAGGAAAAGGAATCGTATCGTATGTCCGCTATCCAGAACCTCCACTCTTTCGGTGAGCCACGGGAAAAGTCGCCGGCCCGGGTGGGCTAGCAGGTCGCTGTGGGCCCGAGGACGGGGCCGGGGAAACTGCCAAGTGCTTCCGGCCGGCCTGCCGTGAACTCGGGCGGAGGAGACATGTACGGGTCCTCGGGATCGAGGCCTAGCTTTGAGGTCGGGCCCAAGCGCGACCGGAAGCAGCGGGCGGGAGGTCAGCCCTTGGGCGGGGCCGGCTTCTCGGGTGGCGCATTTACTAATGGCTCCCGGACCTCTTTGGGCCACGCCTGCCCCCTCCCGCCGTCCCTACGTCACGTCCGCTACGTCACCGACCTTTGCCGGAGCCGGAGGGGAGGGCGGTGCCAGCCCTAACTGGCAAGTGTGTGCACCAATGGGGACGGGAGGCTTGGCCCCGCCCCGAGAGCGCTGCTTCCGGCGGGTTGCATCAGCCGGGTGGGGCGTCGCCTGCCAGCCCGGGCTCCCCCGACATGTGACCGGCTCCGAGGGAGGGAGGCCTCGTCTTTCTCTGCGTCTGGGGAAGCTGGGCGTCCCGGACTGACCTGTTCGGTGAGAGCCAACAAGGGACCCATTCGGACTGACCAGAGTTCTGCCGATCTCGGTATTGGCTTTTGCACGCCCAAAAGATACAGAGAGGGTGGCTTCGGAGCCTTGACAGCTCTGAACGGGCTCTGCCTTTCTTCCAGACCCCTTTGCTGATGCAAGTAAGGGTGATGACCTGCTTCCTGCTGGCACTGAGGATTATATCCATATAAGAATTCAACAGAGGAACGGCAGGAAGACCCTTACTACTGTCCAAGGGATCGCTGATGATTACGATAAAAAGAAACTAGTGAAGGCGTTTAAGAAGGTAAGTCTCCCCTGACGCTGTAGGGTGATGGCATTTAATTGTCCACGAGGGGGTGCTGGCACTAGTCTTGTTTACCGGAAGCGATCGGGAAATGCAATTCGTGGCTGTTGCTTGGCCTAATTTGTTTGGCCTCCTTTGTGCTTGCAGAAATTTGCCTGCAATGGTACTGTAATTGAGCATCCAGAATATGGAGAAGTAATTCAGCTACAGGGTGACCAGCGCAAGAACATATGCCAGTTCCTCGTAGAGGTGAGCTCGGGCACTTCTAGTCACTTCTTGATTCCGTTTGTGCCTCTCACGTCCTGCCTGCTCTATTTAGATTCTGCTGGGAATGTAGAAGTTTGGCTTATAGACTAAGCAGAACAACAGTTGAGTTTTGAAATATGTAAATAAATCAGTTGTATTTCTGAAACCTGGAGGGACTTGACTTCCTTAGGCTTACTGTTTGATTGGATCTACTTTTGGGTGCAGATTTACATAGCACATAGGCAAACTAAATAAGCCAGGTGGTAGGTTGTTCCTGGGGCGTGCAGTTTTTTTTCCCCCATCATGAGTTTCTAAATTCTAAGTATTAAAATCCCGTTATATCATTGGTTCGAGGTTTCAGGTAGCCTGATGGTCCTCATCCTTATACTTGCTTAATTCAGAATCGTGGAAGGTACCGGATGTTCAGAAAGGTAGTTCTTCAAGGGGTACCCTAAGTTGAATAACTCCATGTTGAGGTTTGTGCCTTGGCCCTGGGTTTCCCTTGCCCGGTGTAGTACCAGGAAGACAGGATTGTTGCCATCAGAAATGGAGACTTTAACTCTCCTTGTTCCTTCTTTAAAACTGTACTCTTTTGTCTTTGCAGATTGGATTGGCTAAGGACGATCAACTGAAGGTTCATGGGTTTTAAGTGCTTGTGGCTCACTGAAGCTTAAGTGAGGATTTCCTTGCAATGAGTAGAATTTCCCTTCTGTCCCTTGTCACAAGTTTAAAAACCTCACAGCTTGTATAATGTAACCATTTGGGGTCTGCTTTTAACCTGAACTAGTGTAACTCCTTCATGCAATAAACTGAAAAGAGCCATGCTGTCTAGTCTGGAAGTCCCTCATTTAAACAGGTCAAGCAGTAGGTGCCTGGCAGGGTCAAGCTTGAAACAAAGCAATAATGTGATGTTTCAACCAAGCCCAGAGCCCTAAGATCACAGACAGCTATGTCTGGCCAGAAGCTCCTCAGCTTTCCCTCTGGAGAGATCCCTGCCCTGAAAGATTGTCACCACCAGAAGGAGCCTCGGTGAACAGGAGAGGATGAGGTGAGGCTTTGCCCCTAGAGGGAGCCTTTGGCTGCGGAAGAAAGATGCCTGGTCTTCTCTCCATCCCGGCCAGGCAGTCAGAGCTCAGAGTGGCCCCCTTCCCTCCAGCAGGGTGATAGCATGTCTCCCTTGCCACAAAGGTCTTCCTGACCAGACATACCTAGCTGAGGGATGTCCTAACACCAGAATGTGAGGCCAGCCTTCTCTCAGTTAAACTTTTGACAAGGGAACAAACCTGAAACCGATGTGGGTCACGCCTGATGCCATGTGAAGTAACAAACTGGTTTTTGGATTCTTTTCCCTTCAGTCTTAATGTTATGTGTAATGTATTTAAACCCTTATTTAAATAAAACTTGTTTTCAGAAACATCTGACTTGCAGATTCTACTTTCTATACAGTCAACATTGTGTGTATGAAGGAACCACAGGAGCAGGCAGTGGAGGGTATGCTACCCACAGCTCTCAGCAGTGACCTGAACTTGGCCAAGAAATTTTGATGAGCTTGTCCCTCACACGTGGCTATTGCATAGTAATCAGTGTCCTGGAAGAAGGTGTGCATGGTTGAGGTAACTGGCCAACAGCCTGAAGGAAACAATGGTTGCAAGCCTGTCAAAGTCCTTAGCTGTGGTGGCATGACAGGTTAGCAACCTTTGAACTCCCTCAATAGCAGGATCTTGGTTTAAGGTCATGGTGACGAGAAGATCCAGGGGCTGTGACAAAAGTACCATCTGTGGGACTTAATCCAAGACCACAAGTACCCAGGAGTATGTGTATTTCTCCAGACAGAGGGTTTGTAGTACTATAAAAGGTTTAGTGACTAAAGTACTTGAGAAGCTGAAATTAACCGGTGTAGGGCCATCTCAGAGAAAAGACGACAAAATACTTCACGGTCTGTTCCTGAGTCCATTAATTTAAAAGGCAAAGTACAGCCTGAGTAACATGGTAAGACCACGTCTCTACAATAAATCAAAAAATTAGCTGGGTGTGGTAGCACATGCCTGTGGTTCCATCTGCTTAGGAGGCTGAGGTGGAAGGATCATCTGAGTCCAGCAGGTCCAGGCTGCAGTGGCCATGAGCATGCCACTGCACTCCAGCCTGGGCAGCAGAGTGAGACTAAAAGACAAAAAGGCAAATGTATTCTCCCAGCTCAAGAATCTAAACACAGTTGTGCGCTCACAGGCCTCAACAGTAGTAACATGCAATATTCTTACCTTTCCTGTTGAGGTACAGTAATACTGTGTTACAGTTGCCTCTAGTACTGTACAAATACGGTCACATGCTATACAGGTTTGTGGCCTAGGTGTGTGTGAACACACTGATCTTTACACAATGATGAAATTGCCTAACATTTCTCAAACCAAGTCCCCATTGTTAGGTGATGCATGACTACTAAGTGTATTACCATCCGTTTTGTAGACAAATGTCAGACTTGGGGAGTTGGAATGGAGGCCAGATTGGGAGACGAGAGGTGAGGTGCAGAGGGGGCTGGTGAGGCTAAGCCAGACAACTGTCCTGAAACTGGAGGATGACCTGGAATACCACAGACAGGGTGATATATACAGAAAAGGCTCACGGTTCTGGAGGCCAGCGAGTCCAAGGGCATAGTGCTGGCATCTGGCAAGGCCTTCTTGCTGTTTCATGGCAGGAAGATGAGGACCAAACATTTCATTAATCCTGAGGCAGGGCCCCTGGTGACCTGGTCACCTCTTTGGTTTTGTAGAGACAGGGTTTCCATGTGGCTTATAGGCTCCCAAAGTGCCGAGTGGTTTGAATCCTGTCCTCCCAAAGCACTGGGTGCTGGGGTTACAGGCATGTGCCACCGCAAGGGCCTCTCATCACTTCTTCAAGGCCCCACCTCCCAATCTGTCACAATAGCAGATTTCTACATGAGTTTTGGAGGGGACATTCAAGCCATAGAAATGATCCTAGCCCCAGAGGCAGGAACCCTCCCGCTACAAGATCCAACAAAACTTACCTGTCTAATGAACACAAAAGAATTTAGCACTTGGCTCCAAGGCCGCAAGTATTATACTGGCATTGTTCAAAATATTTGAGTGACACTTTGAGATCAGTAGAATTTGACTAAAGCAAAAGGGGAACTTGTAGAGCTAAACCCACAGAAGACCACGGCTGGGGGTGGAATCCACAGGAGAGAGAATCCCCCAACACTGGGGGTCGTGAACTCACAGCCAGGCCCTGTGCTTTGTAAGGACCAAGTCTAGGATGGAATTATTCTAAGTTGAACCATCACCATTTGTCAAATCCACTATCCGGAGCCAACAAAAACATCTGTGAGAGTGGAACTAAGGAAGTCGGTGAGCACCTTCATCCAGCCAGTATGATTTGGGCATACGAGGGGCCCCCAAAAAAACTCAGAATGTATTTATGAAAAATTGTATGTTTATTCTTACATGTTTAAGCTTCAGTCATTTTCAAAGCACTCTCCATTTGATGTAATACACCCACCAAGATGCTTTTTCCACTGCTCAAAACAGTTTTTGAACTCAGCGATTTTGATGCCTTTTAGTGCTTCTGTTGTTTTTTGTTTCACTTCCTTCACAGCAGGAAAACGTTTCTCTTTGAGGACTTTTTTCATCCGGGAAAACAAAAAAAAGTTGCTCGGGGCAAGATTGGGTGAATAGGGAGGATGGGGCACAGGGGCCATGCCATTTTGGTCAAAAACTGTTTAACACTCAGCACAGTGTGGGCAGATGGAAGAACTAGTCACCTGTTTGCCACAACTTGTGACGTTTCTTCTGCGTATTGTGACCCAACCTTCTCAAAACTTCCAGATAAAAACTTTGGTTGAGCCGGGCTCGGTGGCTCAGCCTGTCATCCCGCACCTTTGGGAGGCTGAGGTGAGTGGATTGACTGAGCCCACGGGTTCGAGACCCGCCTGGGCAGCGAGACCTCATCTCTACAATAAATCAAAAAATCAGCCGGGTATGGTGGCGCACGCCTGTAGTTCCGGCTACTTGGAAGGCTGAGGCGGAAGGATAGCCAGAGCCCAGCAGGTCGAGGCTGCAGTGGCCGGGAGTGGCTCCAGGGTGACAGAGTGAGACTCCAACTCAAAAAAGAAAAAAAAACAAAACAAAACTTTGGTTGACCATTTAATCCAGAGGAACAAATTCTGAGCATACTACAAGGGACCCGCCCTCCAAAAGATAATTATGGAGTTTTTTTGTTTGTCTGGGGGTTTTTTTTGAGTTGGAGTCTCACTCTGTCGCCCAGGCTGGAGTGCAGTGGCATGCTCGCGGCCACCTCAGTCTTGAACTGGTGGGCTCAGGTGATGCTTCTACCTCAGCCTTCCAAGTAGCTGGAACTACAGGCACACGCCACCACACCTGGCTAATTTGTTTTAATTTATTGTAGAGATGAGGTCTCACCAAGTTGCCCAGGCTCTTCTTGAACTCAGGCAGTCTCTCACCTTGGCCTCCCAAAGCGCTGGGATTATAGGCATGAGCCACCACACCCAGTCAGTTACGGAGTTTTTTGGGTCCCCCTCCAATCTCAGGGCTGAATTCATCAAGAACGTATCTCCAGATGATAGTTGAAGAAACAGATGCAGAGATTCCCAAGAATCCTCTTCAAGAACCCCACAGGGTACCTGGGCCCTGTGCTTTCCACTAGCTGACCTGTATGTTCACAGTTCACTAATTTGGCTGAGATTACTGGGTGCCTGGTGTATGCAGGCACCCACAGGACATGCATAGGTGAGTCAGGCAGACACCCTGCGCTCAGGGCGCCTGAGAGAGAGGGTAAGCCCAGCACCCACCCTTGACACAGGCCAGGAAGGGACCCATGCTGTCGCTGGCTTGGTCAAAACCCCAGGACCGCCAAGGGTTGGGAAATCTTCCTCAGCTGAAGGGGCCAGGAAAGGCACAAAGAAGGTGCCATCCAAAGCCAGGCGTTGCAGGCAGAGAAGAGAAGCAGACCCAGAGGGGAGAAGGCACCAAGTGAGCAGGGCACGGTGTCTCATGCCTATAATCCCAGCACTTTGGGAGGCAGAGGCAAGAGAATTGCCTGAGCTCAGGAGTTTGAGACCAACCTGAACAGCATGGTGAGACCTCGTCTCTACAATAAATCATAAAATTAGCCAGCCGTGGTGATGCACACCTGTCGTTCCAGCTGCTTGGAAGGCTGAGGTGGAAGGTTCGCCAGAACCCAGCAGGTCAATGCTGTGGTGGCCATGAGCGTGCCACTACACTCCAGCCTGGGTGACAGAGTGAGACTTTGACTCAAAAAAAAAAAGAAAAGAAAAGAAAAGAAGGGACCAAGTGTGTCTGATAAAACTAAAGGAATCTACTGGGCTGGAGCAAAGGTCCTGCAGAGCAGAAGTAACACAACACTGTGTCCATGCCACAGGCCAGGCCTGTGCTAAGCGCCCAAGTACCATAGCTCACTCATTTACAGGAGGGACCCGTTAGCACCCCGGTAGAACAGATTCTGTGAGGCCTTGTGACTTAGCCACAAGCAGGTGCCAAGAAGAAAGTAGAGGAAAGGGAGGCGGAAAGTCAATGAGATCAGAGTGGACCAGGCCACAATATGCAAGAGAGGCCATAATCCCAGCACTGTGGAAGGCCAAGGTGGGAGGATCACTTGAGGCCAGGAGTTGGAGACCAACCTGGCCAACATAGTGAGACCCTCATCTCCCCCATCTCTCTCACAAAAAAGGATCAATTATGATGATGAATGTCTCCCAGCTCTCTGCTCCTTAGTCCCCCTCTCCCACCCTAGGTGCCCAGCCTTCCTGCCCCCACCCCCATCCTCTGCCACAAACTATGCGTTTCTTAAAATGATGCCATAGCTGGGCATGGTGGTTCACGCCTGTAATCCCAGCACTTTGGGAGGCAGAAGTGAGAGGACTGCCTGAGCCCAAGGGTTCGAGGTCAGCCTGGGCAACTTGGTGAGACCTCGTCACGACAATAAATCAAAAAGTTAGCCGGGCATGGTGGTGCACACCTGTAATTCCAGCTACTTGGAAGGATGAGGCCAGCCTGAGCCCAGCAGGTCGAGGCTGAGGTGGCCGTGAGCGTGCCACTGCACTCCAGCCTGGGCGACAGAGTGAGACTCCTACTCAGAAAAAAATAACAAAATGATGCTATAAAGACAAAATCAAGACCGGTCAGCTAAAACCACGGGAATCTGCAAAAGTGTCTTTAAAGTCTTTTCAAATTGCTGTCAACTCTGTGAACGGGCCGAGAACACAGACGCAGACTGGGAACTGAATCTGTGACCAGGTTGGCTTGAGGATGGAGCCCCTTCCTTGATTATTGGCCTCGACGGTGCCCCCTGGTGGCATGAGTGTACAGACACAGTTTACCCCTCAAAGCCTTTCAGAAGACAGACATTATTTTAAAGGTAGCACAAATGTGAGGCTTCAGTAATTTCATCTCTTGCATGCTTTTAATTCTTCCTAGTGCAGATATTCATAAAATGTGCTGTTCTTTGAGATCTTGTTGCAAATTATGATTTAGACCCCACTCAGGACAGTCTGACTTTATTTGGTATTAGCTGAGCAATACCCAGGGAAAGTGAAACATTTCATCTCCAAAATTTAACCAAAAAATGGCAAAAATCAATGAATAAGGTTTAATCCTACAAAATGTAACTTTGCCAAGAACAGTTATTCTTTTCTATTTTATTTTATTTTATTTTTATTTATTTATTTTTGGTCAGAATCTCACTCTGTCACCCAGGCTGGAGTGCGGTGGCACGCAGCTCACGGCCACCACCTCCCCAACCTGCTGGGCTCAGGAGATTCTTCCACCTCAGCCTTCCAAGTACCTGGAACCACGCCACCACACCCGGCTAATTTTTATAAATTTGTTGTAGAGATGCAGTCTCGCCAAGTTACCCAGGCTGGTCTCAAATCCCTGGGTTCAGGCAATCTGTTCACCCTTGCCTCCCAAAGTGCTCCCTTACATGCTGGAATTACATGTAATGTTTGTTTTTGTTTTTGTTTTTTTTAAGATGTGGCGTACAAGACTAGGTACATAAATGAGCTACATACATGTGAAATCTGGGCCTCTTGTGGGTCCTCACTTCACCCGGTTTAGATGAGGTCTCCTTGGGGATGTTATGTGCCCCCCCCCCACGTGTAATGTTTTTTTTTTTTGAGTCAGAGTCTCACTCTGTCACCTAGGCTGGAGTGCAGTGGCATGCTCACGGCCACTGTAGTCTTGATCATTCCTCCTCCTCAGCCTTCTAAGTAGCTGGAACTACAGGCATGCACCACCATGCCTGGTTAATTTTTATGATTTATTGTAGAGACAAGGTCTCACTAAGCTGCCCAGGTTGGTCTCAAACCTCTGGGCTCAGGCAATCCTTTCACCTCGGCCTCCCAAAGTGCTGGGATTACAGATGTGAGCCACCATGCCCAGCTCACAGGCAATTCTTACATAGCTGTATGCAAACATGATAAATTTCTACATGTCATGGTTTGGTTGGGCACAATGGCTCACATCTGTAATTCTAACCCTTTGGGAGGCCAGAGCAGGAGGATTGCTTGAGCTTAGGGATTCAAGACCAACCTAGGCAACATAACGAGATCTCGTCTCTACAAAAAATAAAAAATGTAGCTGGGTGTGGTGGTATCTGTTATCCCAGCCACTCGGGAGGCTGAGGGGAGGATTGCCTGAGCCCAGGAGGTTGAGGCTGCAGTGAACCATAATCATGCCACTACACTCCAGTCTCAGCAAGAGAGTAAGACCCTGACTCAAAAACAAAAAATGTTTTGTATAGATGGGGTCTCCCTATGTTGTCCAGACAGATTTCAAACTCCAGCCTCAAACAATCCTTCCACCTCAGCCTCCCACAGCTCTGGGAATACAAGTGTGAGCCCACCATGCCTGGCCTACTGTTAAAATGAATGAGTATTAAAAATATTTTTAGCTGGGCGCGGTGGCTCATGCCTGTAATCCCAGTACTTTAGGAGGCAAAGGCAAGAGGATTGCTTGAGGCCTGGGTTCAAGACCAGCCTGGGCAACTTGGTGAGACCCTGTCTCTACAATAGATCAAAATTAGCTGGGGGTGGTGGTGTGTGCCTGTAGTTCCAGCTACTTGGAAGACTGAGGTGGAAGGATCACCTGAACCCAGCAGGTCGAGGCTGCAGTGGCCATGAGCGTGCCATTGCACTCCAACCTGGACAGGGTAAGACTCCTCAAAAAAATTAAAAATTAAAAAATATTTTTAACCTCCTCCTTTAAAACAGAGTGTGCGTTGGATTAGAAGGTGGGGCTGGGACTCCACAGAGCTGACTCCCGGCTCCAAGGCCACTATCACCAGCTGTCACCCGGCTGAGGCAGCCCAGATCACTGCACAGTTTAAATTGTCTTTAATCGTCATCCTTTCTGGTTAATTTATGGCCATAATGGACAATTAGTTAAAAACAGGAAGCACGGGGAGCGCAGAGGTTGGAAAACAAGTTAACACAGAGCACAACAGGACAGTCACTGTGTGCGTCAAGTCACCAGTTCTCACCCCCTCTCTGTGACATAGGAGGAAGCGAGCCTAGGGGAAAGCGGGGTGCAGGGAGATCGTGGCTTGTCCACTTGGAGACGGAACGAGAGACTTGCTGCTCAGCAGCGCCCGAGCAGCAAGAGACCAGCAGAGTCTCAGCGCCCCCCCAACCTCCTGAACCAGCCTTCCCTTGAGTAGCCTTCACTGAACAGAGCCTGAGACCTAGACCACACAATCAGCCAACCCTGTGCTGTGATCTGCGAGCTGCTTATAAAGAGACAGTGACTTGTTTCGCTTTTATAAAAACACATTTCATGACCATTTTGTGTTTGTTTTGAGTCGGAGTCTCATTCTGACACCCACGCTAGAGTACAGTGGCATGATCACAGCTCGCCACAGCCTTGACCTGCTGGGCTCAGACAATCCTTCCACCTCAGCCTCCCAAATAGCTGGAACTACATGCACACACTACCATATCCAGCCATTTTTTTTTTTTTTTGTAGAGATGAGATCTCGCTGTATTGCCCAAGCCATGCTTGAACTCCTGGGCTCAAGCAATCCTCCAGCCTCAACCTCCCAAAGTGCTGGGATTACAAGCATGTGCCACCGTGCCCAACCTTGACAATTTTAGATCTGCACTGAAACACACAGAAATGTACAGTCGAGACATGGAAACCGACAGTTATGAATTCAGTATAGACTAAGTGTTGACTATTGCATGAGGTGGGAGGTGTGGGTATCTGGCTGGCAGGGAGCCCTTCTAGTCCCAAGCCTGGCCAGAACTGCTGGGGTGGCCTGGGAGTAATGGTGACCTACACATCACTCCATCCAGCCTCATCAGACCACCATACTGACCGATTAAGAGGTCTCCAGGCCTGCAAGGATGATGTTGACAGAGAAAGTCCAGCGACAACTGCATTGAACTTGGCTTTTTTTTTTTTTTTTTG
>NW_007258889.1:382987-388120 GCF_000164805.1 Carlito syrichta | reverse complement strand
CTCGACCTGCTGGGCTCTGGCAATCCTTCCACCTCAGCCTTCCAAGTAGCCAGAACTACACATGCACGCTACCATGCCCGGCTACTTTTTGATTTTTTGTAGAGATAAGGTCTCACCAAGTTGCCCAGGCAGGTCTTGAACCCGCGGGCTCAGGCAATCCACTCACCTCAGCCTCCCAAAGCATAGGATTACAGGCTGAGCCACCGAGCCTGGCTTGAATTTGGCTTTTCAATGATCAGAACAAAAGACATCCTGCATCTCTGTCTGCAAACTTCTTGCATACCGGCATCCTGAAACTCTCTTATATCAGTTCTAGGGAAAAAATATAAAAGCTATCAACTGAAATTTTAATACAGCAAGTATAAGTGTGCCCCAATGAACTTTAGTTTTTTAAGAAACACACACGATGAAATTCATGTCTGCATTCTTATATATGATTGTTCTTATAACCAAATATGATGCAATATCACTTTTTTTTTTTTTTTGAGGCGAGGTCTTGCTATGTAGTCCAGACTGGTCTCAAACTCCTGGCTCTAGTGATCTTCCCACCTCTGTCTTCAAACATGCTGAGATTAAAGGCAAGAGTCACCACGTCCAGCAAAATATCATTTTTTTTTTGAGTCGCAGTCTCACTCTGTCACCCAGGCTGGTGTGCAGTGGCACGCTCACAGCCACCGCAGCCTCGACCTGCTGGGCTCAGGCGATTCTTCTGCCTCAGCCTTCCAAATAGCTGGAACTACAGGCGTATGTCACCATCCCCAGCTAATTTTTTGATTTATTATAGGGACGAGGTCTCACCAAGTTGCCCAGGCTGGTCTCAAACCCATGGGTTCAGGCAGTCCTCTCACCTCGGCCTCCCAAAGTGCTAGGATTATAGGCATGAGCCACAGCACCCGGTCAAAATGTTACTTTTTAATTTTAAATTTATGCTTTTTCTTTTAATTAAATATATGCTGTGCTTGTCTTTTTTAAGTAGAGAAAGTCACAGTTGGTCTCTGTATGGTGTAATTACCACAGAGACCAACTGTGGTATTTTAATTGAACTTTAGAGAAGGAAGAGCCCATCAAAATTTACCAACCTCAAATACTGTGATTATCTTTTACTTAACTCATGTTTTTCCCAGCTCTAAGTATTAAAGCACACACTGAAGAGTTCTCCTTAGTAGAGCGTCATTTTATTTATTTATTTATAATTAATTAATTTTTTTTTTTTTTTAGTAGGAGTCTCCCTCTTTCACCCAGGCTGGAGTGCAGTGGCACACTCATGGCCACTGCAGCCTCAACCTGCTGGGTTCAGGCGATCCTTCCACCTCAGCCTTCCAAGTACCTGGAACTAGAGGCACTGGCCACCACACCCAACTAATATTTTGATTTATTGTAGAGATGAGGTCTCGCCATGTTGCTCAGGCTGGTCTCGAACCCCTGGACTCAGGCCATCCTCTCACCTCTGTCTCCACAAGTGCAGGGATTACAGGCGTGAGCCACTGCCCTCAGCATTTTATTTATTTTTATTCATTTATTTTTGAGTTGAGGGCTCTGACGCCCAGGCTGGAGTGCAGTGGCACGCTCTCAAACTCCTGAGCTCAGGCAATCCTCTTGCCTTGGCCTCCCAAGTCCTGGAATTTCAGGTGTGAGCCACCGTGCCTGACCTCATTTACTTAAAATTTCTGGCATATGCTCTGACATGTGATGAAAAAAATCTAAAATGCTCATGTCTGTCCTGTTCATTATTGATATGACAGGGAAAAGGATTATTGAGTCCAAAAAATGTTGAGACACACTGAGAGATGACAGCTGCTTAGCTGCTGGGCACAGGACAAAAGACAGTCACATGGGTGACTAGGAAAGTTGTCTGACTAGGACCGTTTCCAGTGGTGCAGTGGCGCATGTAACCCAAGATTTCCCAACTTCAGCACTATTGAGATTTAGGGATAGGTAATTACTTGTTTGGGGCAAGGGTCTGTCCTGTGTAAGGAAGGACATTCATTCGTATCTCTGCCCTTCTCCCACTGGATACCAGTAACACCCTCCCTTCCCACCGACTCTCATGCCAGGCAACTAAAATTGAGAAGGACAAGCCAGGCTCAGTGGCTCGGCCTATAATCCCAGCACTTTGGGAGGCCGAGGCGAGTGGATTGCCTGAGCTCGCGGGTTCGAGAACCACCCAGGCAACTTGGCGAGACCTCGTCTCTGCAATAAATCAAAAAATTGTCCAGGCATGGTAGCGCATGCCTGTAGTTCTGGCTACTTGGAAGGCTGAGGCAGAAGGATCGCCGGAGTCCAGCAGGTCGAGGCTGCGGTGGCCGGGAGCGTGCCACTGCACTCCAGTCTGGGCGACAGAGTGAGACTCCAACTCAAAAAAAAAAAAAAACATTGAGAAGGACCCATGTAATTTTAACCTTTCGCTAGTATATGGTTTGGATGTTTATCCACTTCAAATCTCCTGTTGAAATGTGGTCCCCAGTGTTGGAGGCGGGAGGTGATCGGACCACTGGGGCAGATCCCGCATGAATGACTTGATGCCGCTCTCCTGATAATGAGTGACTTCTCGCTCTGTTAGTTCCTGTGAGAGCTGGTTGTTCCAAGAGCCTGACGCTTCCCCTCTCTCTCCTGCTTCCTCTCTTGCCATATGACACACCTGCTGGCCTCCCTCTCCTGCCATGATTGTAGCTTCCCAAGGCCTCCTCAGAAGCAGAAGCAGGCACCGTGCTTCTTGTACAGACTGTAGGACCCTGCACCAAATTAAACATCTGTTCCTTATAAATTACACAGCCTCATATATTCCGTGTGTGTGAGTCCAAGTCTCAGTCTGTTACCCGGGCTGCAGTACAGTGGCGCACTCACGGCCACCACAGCTTCGACTTGTTGGGCTCAGGAGATCCTTCCACCTCAGCCTTCCAAATAGCTAGAACTACAGGTGCATGCCACCATGCCTGGCAAATTTTTTTATTAATTGCAGACCTGGCTAATTTTTTTATTTATTATAGAGACAAGGTCTTGCCACATTGCCCAGACTGGTCTCAAAACCCTGGACACAGGCAATCCTTTCGTCTCCACCTCTCAAAGTGCTGGGATGACAGGGTGAGCCACCACGCCCAGCATAGATATTCCTTTATGACAACAGAAAACAAATTAACACCCACTCTACCAAACAGGGTGCAAAAGGGGGGAGACCAAGTCACATTATGATAGAGGACATCCTGCTCTTATTTTTTTTTTTTTGAGTTGGAGTCTCACTATCGCCCGGCCACCTCAGCCTCAACCAGCTGGGCTCAGGCAATCCTTCTGCCTCAGTCTTCCAAGTAGCTGGAACCACAGGTGCATGCCACCACACCTGGCTAAGTTTTTTTTTTTTTATTTATTGTAGAGATGAAGTCTCACCAAGTTGCCCAGGCTGATCTCAAACCTCTGGGCTCAGGCAATCCCCTCACCTCTGCCTCCCAAAGTGCTGGGATTACAGGTATGAGCCACTGCATCTGGCTAGCCCTGCTCATTTTAAACTTCTCATAGCATCAACTCTTCATTTCTCCAGTAAACACTTACTTAGCACCTAGTGTGTGCCAGACACTGTTGGGGGTTCTGGGGACACAGCACTGAGCAAGATTCCTGCAGACCTGGAGCTTAGGTTCCAGTGGGGACAACAGGTGAAATCAAACAAACATAAGTGAGTTACATTGTTGGGCCAATGGCGGTAAGTGCTGTGGAGACAGAGAGCAGGGAGAAGAGAGCTATCCTCCTGTCACACCTGAATGTGCCCCCACCACTGTCCCCCCTGCCCTAAACACAACTGAAAACTATTTAGGTATTTGTGCAATGGTTGGTTTAGCATCCAATGCCCCAACTAGAACACCATAAACTCCATGAGGAAGAGGTGCAGTTTCAACTGTTCATTGCTTAGTCCCTACACCTGACACTGAAGAAGTACTCCATTGATGACAATGAATGAATGAAGCAAAGAGCTGGTGGTGGAATCTGGATTTAGAAAAGAAGTCAGGCCGGGTGCAGTGACTCACACCTGTCATCCCAGCACTGTGGGAGGGTGAGGCAAGAGGATTGCCTGAGCCCAGGGTTTCAAGACCAGCCTGGGCAACTTGACAAGACTTCGTCTCTACAATGAATCAAAAAATTCGCCAGGTATGGTGGCTCATGGTACCCCAAGGGAGACGTAAGGATGATCAAGACAATTCCTTTGGAATGCCTGCATTTATTTTTTGTTGTGCTGTTTTGTTTTTAATTTTAACTTCAGGGGGTACGATTTTTGGGGGGGGTCCAGAGCCTCACTCCGTCACCTGGCCTGGAGTGCAGTGGCACACCAGTCATGGCCACTGCAGCCTCAACCTGCTGGGCTCAGGCGATCCTTCCACCTCAGCCTTCCAAGTAGCTGGAACTACAGGTGTGCACCACCACACCCAGCTAATTTTTTTATTTATTGTAGATACAAGGTCTCGCCATGTTGCTCAGGCTGGTCTCAAACCCCTGATCTCTGGCAACCCTCTCGCCTCCACCTTCCAAAGTGCTGAGATTATAGGTGTGAGCCACTGCGCCGGGCTGGGGGTGCAATTTTAACTTCCAGGTGTGCAGGAATCTGTGCTCAGTGCACAGATTTTTTTCAGATTTGTTGCATGAATCTATTGCATGATAATGAGGTCTGGAGCCTTCTATTGAACCCGTCACCCAAATAGCCACTACACTCCAGTGTATCACTGGGTGACAGAGTGATACTCTGTCTCAAAAAAAAAAGAGAGACAGATAATAATTTTTGTTAAAGGATGTAGAGAAATAGGAATTCCAATACACTGCTGGTGGGAATGTAAAAATGATACAGTCACCATAGAAACCTATCTGACAGGTCCTCAAAAAGTTGAACAGAGTTCTGTGTGATTCCGCAATTGTGCTTTTATGTGTATGTCAAAGAGAACTAAAAACACATGTTCACTCGCAAACTTGTACACAAATGTTCCTAGCAGCACTGAACCTAAAAACCAAAAAGTAGAAAAAATCCACCAACTGATGAATGTTTAAAGTCTACCACCTGAAGGACAGAGAAATAATAGGCATATCTATGCAATGCAGTATTTTTTTTTGAGTTAGAGTCTCACTCTGTCGCCCAGACTGGAGTGCAGTGGCCACTCC